>NW_020954619.1:41699351-41815101 GCF_900497805.2 Vombatus ursinus | reverse complement strand
ACACACACACACACACACACACACACACACACACACACACACACACAGCCACTTAAAGGTATTTTTAAATGTCCTTAGAGTCAAAGAGAAATAGAATATCTCATAGCAAGGAATTACATTTTAAAATAGGACTGATTGCATTCTCTTGGGAATTCAGTCTATTTTGGTAGCACACAACGATTGATTTGATAATCTACAATATACTAGAACCTTGCATTCATTTTTCAAGGGGATACTAACCTTTTGCCTGAAGTACCCTACAGCTGCCTGGAGCTCATAGCATCCATCAGGATGACATATAGTGTGGAAGCACATATTGGCTAGCATGTGGAGGGCTATGATGTGCTGCATACAAGCCATTGAAATCACATAAATGTGCAAAACAAGTGCACAAAGGGAATGAATGTCATACCAGTGCTTCATTGTCCTGCGATCCACAGATCCATGACTCTCCAAAGCAGGAACCAAGGCTTCTGTCCTGGAGGAAAATCTTGTTGCTGTGCTATCCCAGGTCCTCATTTTGGCTTCTGGAGACATGGTCCATATTGTTTTATTGTTCCAACCTTTTTGTTCCCTGATGAGCTCATCTGTAAAATAGATATGGTTGCATACCAGTGTCTTTTCTGACATTTGCCTACATAAGATGAAAAATTACATATACATACATATGTGTGTATCAGCTTTGCCTGCAATTTCCAGAATAAGTAAATCAATGCATATAATCCCCATGGAGAATCATAGGTTTTAGAACTGGAGGTGACCTTAGATCTCAGAGGTCTAATCGTAGACCAATCTTTTCATTTGAATGATCAGAAAACCCTGGCCTAGGGAAGAGGTGACTTTCCCAAAATGACAGCAGGAATAAAAGCTAATATTTATACATCACTTTAAAAATATTCTCATTTGATATTAAAGATAGCTCTCTGGGGTAGCTATTGTAATCTACATTTTATAGAATATAAAATAGAGCCTAGAGAGATAAATGCCTTTGGTTATAGAGCTAGTAAGTAGCAAAGGCAGAATTCGAACTGAGGTCCCCCTTTTGCTCTGTGAATTGCCCACTCTAGCAAATAAATAATATTTAGGAGAGTTGAGAACCAAATCAGGATCCTGTTACTCCAAATCCAAGACACTTATCATAGCATGTTGCTAAATTACAGTGAAACATACTAAAAAGGAAGGTTGGTAGCTGCTATGCTTTTCATTTCTTGCCAGCTTAGATTTCTTTTTTTTTTTTTTTAAGAATCCTGAAGAGTTGTTTACTTCCCAATTTTGTGGGTACTTAGAACATCTTCTGGTTATAAAATCATAGACCATTAGAAGTAAAAGAGACAGAGATAATAAAAGCC
This sequence comes from Vombatus ursinus, assembly GCF_900497805.2. Lineage (NCBI taxonomy): Eukaryota > Metazoa > Chordata > Mammalia > Diprotodontia > Vombatidae > Vombatus > Vombatus ursinus. Next base: position 41,813,752 of record NW_020954619.1, on the reverse strand, counting down.
TTTCACTTTAATTTGCCAAGAAGGGAACTAATGCCCAGAACTAGGGTTCAAATACAAGTTCCCTTTTCCTTTAGCATTAGTATTTTTCCCATGCTGCCATGTATAATTCTTTTATTCTATAGAAAATTAAAATCTTTTCTTCCCATCAACATAATTAATTTTCTATATCCATTTTGCTTTATGTGGTAATGAATCTTGCAATTTAATACTTGAACCTTTAAAAAAATAAACAAAAGTTTCACATTTCAAATATTGAGACACCACATGTATTTATTTTCTAGTGTTCACCCAAATATAGCAAATAGTTGTAGGGAAATCTTGAAAAGTCAATAATTCCCAACCTCTTCATGGGATTTTGTGAGGTAAACAAAACAAATTATAAAGGAAATATACTTCTTGTTAAAATCTTTATGATCTAAAGAAAACATGTTGTATGACCAAGAGTGGAGGAGAAGCAAGGTCTTCCATTTTTTGTTTTATTAGATGGATAAAGCTATTCATGGTTATAATGAAGCAGAGCTTGGATTTGACTCTAGGCAACTCACTTAAGATTTCTGATCCTCAATTTCTTCACCTATGAAATAGGGATAATAATACTATGTCAGTCAATACCTCTTATGATTATTGTGAACATCAAAAGATATGATACATGTAAAGTACTCTGTAAACCTTAAAGTGATACATAAACATCAAATGTTGCTATTCTTGATGTTATCTAATTTTTCATATGTTTTTAGTTGGGGTTCTGATAAAAATGGTCATGGGACAAGTCATTACAATACTCTTCTGGCTCTTCTGTTTTTTTTTTTCTCTATTCCCTTCTCTTTATCCTCCTCATATCTTAACTGCAGAACCGGTGAGCTTCCTACTACACCCAAACTGTCTCTAAGGCCATTGATATTAAACAATTTGCTATTTTTAACAATGGTTTTGGGGTTATGGTGTGGCTATGCCTGGGGGCTTTATCCAAACAATGAAATCTTATTTAAGTCTTCAGTGTGAGGTAATATTTTCTCATTTTATACTTGAGGAGTTTATTCCTATTTATTGAATTTTATTAGTTTAAGCCCAAGGTTCTACCATGCAGAGATTTTTTTTCCAGATCCAGACAGCCAAGTGTTAGTTGTCTTCCTAACCTTATGCCACCTGGAAATTTGATCTGCAATTGTCCAGGTTGTGTATAAAAATGTTAAACAGCACAGATTCCTGATATATTCCACTAGAGACCTCCTTCTCAGTTGACACAAGTTCATTCATGACTACTTATTCACTCAATTTGATCATCCAATCATTCTTAATTCCATTTATATGTACCACACTCTTGTTGAGATCTCATCTTTTCACCTTAGGCATAACAATAGCATGAATAACTTTGTAAAATATTTTATTGTAATTTAGGTAGACTATGTCTACAGGATTCCCTTCATCAACCAGCTTAATGACCCTATCAAAGGAGAAAATTAAGTTTGTTTTCAATGGAGTGTTTTTGATGAAATTGTTATGGTTTTGGGGGATCATTGCTCACTTTTCAAAATCATAGGGTCCTTAGAGGTCATCTAGTTTGACCCCTTCATTTTCATATGAGAAAACTAGTCCAGAGAGGATAGGAATCTTGCTCAAGGTCACATAAGTAATACTCAGAAAAGCTCAGTCATGAACCTAAGTTCTATGAATCTAGGACCTTTATCCTTTCTTTTGAGCCGTATTACCTCCATATTGTCACAAACCACCCCCTTAATAATATTTTTAGAACTTTGTCAGGAATCAAATATAAGATAACTGCCTTATAGACGTCAGACTCAATTTTCTCCCTTAACACACACACACACACACACACACTCACACACACATGCACACACACATGCCATTTGTTCTTTGCTCATCCTGGGTCACCTTTCCTATTCTCTCCTATCTCTAAAAGATCACTAACAGTAATCACATCTGCCAGTTCTTTCTGTACCTGAGGATGTAGTTCATCTGGATGAGGTGACTTGAATTCATCAAGGGCAGCTTGGTGATCTCATTATCTTTTCACTTATCTTGGGTACTAACTTCCCATTTACCATTTTTGTTCTGTTATTTTCAGTCCAAACCTCATTCTCCTTAGCAGAGGAAACAGAAACAAAATCTGAGTTGAGAAACTCAGCTCAACATCATTCTTTCAACCATTCATTATTCTCAAGTCATCTACGGAAATAGCAATCTGTGACTTCTTTGATCTTCCTTTCTATCAACCCTGCCCCACCCTCCAATAGTGGAAAAACAAACAAAAACCAAGGTGCTTTGTGTTGTTCTTAGCTTTTTTGAACAATCTCAGGATATTTGGAGTTAAATTTTAACACTCAGAGTTAAATTTTAACATTCCTCATTCTATTCTGTTAAGATTTTGCCATATTCATTCATTCAGTCATTCATTCATTTTTGTGAATCTTACATTGTTTATCCTTGGTACCTGTCTTTTTAAAACCTGTGTTGGTAAAAAAACAAACAAACTGTCAGCATGCACATTGGTACCTTTGGATAAGTTCCCTTTTCCTTCCTTTTAGAATTGATTTCTTTTCAAGCAGGCATTTCTGGGCCCTAAAATCACAGAATGGAGGTGTCTTTTTAACTGCATACAAATAAGGCAAGATCTCAAGATGTGATCATGGGAAGTTCTTACCTAAGTAATGTTGCTAACTGGGCTGGCATCATGGGAATTTGGCTTGATAATAATAATAACTAGTATTTATGCAATATTTTTGAGTATGTGAAATTTCACAAATATTATCTCATTTTTCATCACAACAACCCTGAGAAGTAAGTGTTATTATTATACTTATTTTTACACATGAGAAAACTGAGGCAGACAGAGGTTAAATTACTTTCTTAGAGTCACAAAGCTATCAAGTACCTGATGTCAGAATTGAACTCTGGTGTTCCTAACTCCACATCCAGCACTCTATCCATTTTGCCAGCTAACTGTAGCATTACTACAATAATGCTTAGGAAGGAACAGCCTATATGTCCATTGTGGCTGACATCTAGAAGGAGACATTGGGAAACAAGTTTGTAGACCTCTCCTTAAACCCTGAAATGTAGTAAAAACCATGCAGGGACCAAGGGGAAGAAGGGTGCCTCAGTAAATTTTAGTGCCCTGGGTCAAAGCCCTGATCACATTGCCTTAGTTACAGCTTTGTTTGACTTGTAACCATTAAATGACAGTACATGTTTACAATGAAGAGAGCTCTTAAATGCAGCCAGGCTACCAATTTTTCAGAAATATTAACTTCAGCAAAACCCTATTAGACAGGATGTTTCCAAAGTCCAGATAATACCTGCTCAAGTATGGAAACTTAGATGAAGTAGGCAGAATATAATGTATTAAAGGGACACTGAAGAATAAGATGATGCCCTGGGAAGTAAGAATGGATTGGAATGCAGAGTTCAGCAACCACAGAAACTTTCTTTTTTTTCTTTTTTTCTTCTTTCTTTCTTTTTTCTTTCTTTCATTCTTCCTTCCTTCCTTCCTTTCTTTCTCTTTCTTTCTATCTTCCTTCCTTACTTCCTCCCTCCTTTCCCTCCCTCCTCCCCCCTCTATTTCTTTCTTTTGAGCCTCTATTCTCTTTATTCTTGAAGACTGACAAGATTGGATTTTTTGTTGCCAAGAGTTCTACATCCAGAGACAAAAGATCTGGGTTCAAATCTTGGATGTAAAACATTAGCTTTGTGATTATGAAAAAGTCAAACTTTCTCTGGTTCAAGTTCTTCATGGGGGAGGGGAGACAAAGAGACACACACACACTCACACACACAGAAATAGAGAGAGACCAAGACAGAGAGAGATGGAGAGACAGAGACAGAGAGAGGAGAGACAGAGAAAAAGAGAGAGAGAGACAAACAGAGACAGAGAGGAGAGACAGACACATACACACCGAAAGAGACAGAGACAGAAGAGAGAGAGGGAGAGTAATGTTTGTAAAGGGGTTTTGTGGGGAAAGGACTTTAGAAAACTTGATTATAGAAATATTATGTCTTTTTTAATCATTATCATTTACATTTAGATGTTAGAACAACAGCCTAAAGTGACTGAAGGGTGGTGGCAAATAGTTGACAATGGAAAATGCTGCATTTCCTTACATTCATATCTTTCTCTGTTGCTTATGGGAAGTATGGTATCTTCTGCCTTTCATTCTGAAATATTCTCATTTCTTCACAGTCTTATCCTCCTTCTAGTCTTTCATCTACCCAAGCCCCTTCCCCATCATTCTCCTATCTAATCCCTGCCCTGAGTTGGGCCACTGTTAGCTATCAGGGGCATCTGGATGGCACAGTAGATAGAGTACTGGGCCTGAAATAAGAAAGACAAGTTCAATTTTGACCTCAGATACTTACTAGCTTTATGACCCTGAGCAAGTCATTTAAGTACATCTAAGAAGTATTGACTTCTTGTATGACTTGGGTGGTGTACATTTTGTTTCTGGACCTCAGTTTACTTTTTAAATTCAATCCAACAGATATTTGTCAACTGCCTAGTAGTCACTACTAGGACTTCTATTAAAATTCAGATCTTCTGCCTATAAACCCACAGTCTTTCCACTGAACCAGGTTGAAATATGTTGGGATGTGCTGGTAAACATTTAACAATTAGCTCTTCAAAAAAAGTACCGACAACACATTTTTAAGTCTAATATGCATTGCTAACATTTTCTACATTATTTTTTAAGTCTAGATAATTTAAGAAAAAGCAATGAATCAAGTCCTGATTTGTAGCATTTACCCATTTCTGAAGTGTGAATTAAAAATGTAACAAGGAGGTCACTGGACTATGGGTAAGGCATTGTGCTAAATTCTAGGGAATTTTAGTCCAGATCTTTGTTTTCATTGATGTGGGGAGCCCCCAGTGAGAATTCACATCAGACTCTACTCTGCAGTTTATAGCCTTGGACAGTTGCCTGGGGTAGAGGAAAGGGGGAGAAGAATCAAGATGGTAGGATGAGAGGTAGAATTTTTGCCCTGACTCCTCCTCAACTTGCTCGATAACAGCACAGAAAGTGTACCGGACCAAATTCTGATCAGAGAAGTCAAGCAAAAGTCACAGTGAATTTTAGCCCAGGGCAGTTTAGGAAGATGGAGAGGTCTGCAGACACTGGGCCTGGAACTGGCCAGGAGTGCAGCCCAACAGCAGTGTCAGGGAACGCTCCAGCACCCCAGAATAGTAAGGTAACTGAATAGAGCAGGACACACCTGTGTGGAAAGATACCCCTATACTAGCTTTGGAAGCAGAAATGGGTACCAACTGGCAGCTTTGTCAATTATCTAGATAGTTCCTAGTCATAGTTTCAGAGTAGAGAGGCATGATCATGAGCGAGCAGGGGTCCTACCTGTGTAAAGAGTAAGGGACAACTTTCAGAAACACAGTTGTTTGGCTCTAAGTCAAAGAGCAGAGGGAGGACTCAGTTATAACCTGAAGCCAGCACATAAGCCTGGCATGGAACAACCCAGGGCAAGAGACCAAAACCAAGGGGGAACCAGAAAGTCATCACTCTGAACCTATAAAACCACACGGTGGGCTAGCAGGGACTGAGTCTAGCAGCAATCTACTGCAATTCAACCACATACAAGTCAATAGACCCAAATCTGGGTCAAGAACTTACAAACCTCTCCTTGGGTCACACCACTTTGAAAACAATGAAAACAGTCCTCCAAGACTGAACTGTGAGGGTGGCAGAAGACACAGCAACAGCAGAACCTTAGTCCAGACAGTTGGCTACATGATGGAGAGTTTAAGTGATTTGTCCTAGGTCACACAGACAGTGTGAGTCAGAGGTGGTACTTGAGGTTTCTCTCAATCCACTATGTCACACTACTCAAGGTTCTAGGGAGACAAAGACAAAAATAAACAAAGGAGAGACAGCTTCTACCTTCAAGTAGTTTACATTCTACTAAAATTAAACAACGAGGACGTCGGATTTAGTAATCTCTTAAATCTGGATTCTGGAATCTGAAATCTTGTAGATCAGTTACTTTGAGCTGGCTTCAGCAGTTATCTTGAGAATTTTATTCTGTTCTATTTCTCTCTTCTGTTCCAATTTCTTTTCTTTTCTCTTTCATCCCAGCGAGCTTTCAACCTCTGTAAGCATCCAACATACCTTTTCTGACTTTCCCTAACCCAGGACTGGTAGATCCCAGCTTCACCAGCTTCTTTCTCCACACTCACACAAAAAAATTGTCTATCTTTACACAAGCTAGGCTATAAACTACTTGTAATTAGGGAACACATTAGGTTTGATTTTTGATATTGTCTTGATATATAGTACTTGATATACCACTCCCAGTACTTGACATATAGAAGGTGCTTAATAAATATCTACTGATGGATTTTTAGGGTTTCAGTGTTACTAGGAATGTTACCTATGTTATCTCATTTGAGCCTTACAACAGCCCTGAATGGAATGTAGAGCAAGTTTAGTATTATCATTCTACAAATAAGGAAATCAAGTTTCAAAGAGGAGAAATACCTTGCATAAAGGCTTATAGCATATCTCTAAGCAGGGTCTTGAACCTGTAGCTTATGGCTCCAAATCAGAAAGGCAGCATGGTGTTATGGACAGAAGGCTGGATGTAGAATCAGTGAGACTTGGGATCAGACATTGTGAATTGTTTCTGGGACTTAACTTTTCTGAGCCTTGGTTTTTTCATCTGTAAGATGGGGGTTATAACAGCTCCTATTTCACAGGATTTTTATGAGGAACAATTAAGATAATGTATGTAAAGTACTTTGTAAACTCTAAAGTGTTATATAAATGTGAGCCATTATTGACTCCAATGCACTTACCACTACCTCACAGTGTTATGTCACCTTAATTACTGCTAAAAGCCTTTGCATTTTCTATGTAGCCTTTTTTCTACCATCTGCATGTAAGCATTTTAAATGGTTTAAATCACATGTTTATAGAGTCACAGACCACTCTGACCCTGCTTTATATATGATCCCCTCTCAAAGTCTTATAATGATCACCATTAGAAAAAGACAGCTTCATTGGAAAAGGCTTCAAGACATCCTCTAGTGATAGACTAATCCTTACCTGGCCAGCAATCCTATCTATAGCATTCTCAAAAAAGTATGCATCCAGATCTCTGGAAAGGCTTCCATTAATGAGGGATATTGCTACCTCCTGAGGCATCTTATTCCAATTTTGGTTACCTCTAAATCTTAAGAATCTTCTCTATTTCCTTTACCTTCCTCTTTTCTTTCTTCCTTTCTTTCCTTCCTTCCTTCCTTCCTTCCTTCCTTCCTTCCTTTCTCTCTTTCTCTCTCTCTCTCTCTCTCTCTCTCTCTCTCTCTCTCTCTCTCTCTGTCTCTCTTTCTTCTTTTCTCATCAAAGAAATAGGTCTTCTCTCTTAGCTGCCAAGAACAAGTATGAAGTCCATGAGTCCTTTGTTAAAGGTTCATTAGTACCCTGCTTCTCCTTGGCATTCCTATCTGGCCTGGAGCTTGAGGCCAGTTTTTTTTTATCATATTATTTTTTGTCCATTCTACCAACAGATATTCTGTGCTTCTTCATGATTCATTTTATTCATTGGTCTAATATAAAACAATAGCTCTATTTCTCAAATAACAGATTTCCACACACCATTTTAGAGCTGGCTGATCAATTTCCTTTCTCCCATTGCTCTCTGACTCAAAGATTCCTTAACACATTTTTATGGAAAGCAGTTTTCTCTAACAGCTTTGATGTTGAGGGTTATTGGAGATGGGAGCAACTCCTTTGCTGGTTTAAATCACATTCACACAGGCTCAATTGCAAACACCCTTATCCCTTGATCATCTAGAATCTAATAATGGAGCTTCACAGCTGATTTCTTCCACTAACAGTGTTCTAAGTGGAAGCTCTGGTTTTGGAAATCACCAGCAGAGAAATTCAACAGTTCAAGTCACTTCAGAAAAAATCTGGGATAACCAGACAAAGCATATTTATAGAAACATTCAACATTTAGAAATTGGCCAATGTGCATAATGTCTTATTCGCTTACTTTAGTTTTTTGTGTTATTGCAACATATCTAGAGTCACTGATCTGGCAATAGTGAAGAGTGTATAATAACATGCCTAACAATGCTAGAAAGAGAGCAAATTGCCCTCTCTGTCATTTTTCCAATAGAAGCAATAATTTTTTTCTTTATTCTACTTCTATTTGTACTACATACTACTGGTTTGTCCCTGAAAAGTTGCATGTAAATCAGATTTGGGGAAATCAAATCATATTTTCCATTTGACTCAAATTACGATTTGTCTTTTTTTCTGATTAATCTTTGGTTAACTGCATTTACTAACATTACAGTTTTACATATTTATGCCCAATCCCACAGCTTATTCTACAGATTCAGTTTGATCACTTATGAAGTGCCTGCTGTCTGCAAGTAAACAAATGTTCAGTTGAAGTCAGCATTTTAAGCATTAGAAAGAAAAGCAGACAAACATTTATTAAGCACCTACTATATGCCAGGTATTTTTCTATGTTCTTCACAAATATTATTTCATTTGATCCTCACTAAAATTCTGTGAGATAGGTGCTATTACTGTCCCCATTTTACAATTGAGGAAACTGAGGTGGACTGAGGTTAATTGACTTACCTAAGGTCACATAGATAGTAAGTGTCTAAGTCTGTATTTGAACTCAGGTCTTCCTGACTCCAGGCCCAGTGCTTTATCCATACATTACCTAGCTCTGCCAAATTATAAGAAATTCATATTTGAATTGTACCTTTCAAATTTTATATATAGAGCAATAGAATGTTATAATTGTTAAAAGCTTTAGATATCAACTAGTAAATTATAGATGATTGAGGTCAGAATTTGTGGTCTTCCATCTTTTTATCGCTTGCATTTAACAAGACAAGATAATACATTTTATGGAATTATTGAGCAAATTTAAATCCTTATTGAAGAGATGAGGAATCTAGGATGCTGACAGGTGAAGTGGAACGTTCGAGTATAAAAAGGAATTCTGGACTGTAATTTAGGCCTATATCTGCCTATCAGAATAATAATTCTTTAATACTTACTGTTTATAGATTTATGATTATACTAGCCTAAGCACTCAGTCTATCTGTGCATATCTAAATTGATCCATGCTTTCTCACACTGATACCACTCTATCCCCAATCATGTCTTCCATGGGGGTTCTGTTGTCGTTTTTCCAGTTCTCTTGACTGTACATGACACTGATGGGATGTTCATTTCACTCACTCTCAATACATTACTGACCAATTTTCTTTTTCAATCATTGATCTCTCTGATGACATTCTTTGGACTGCTTCTCTCTATTGGCAATAAGGGGTAATATACTCACATGTAATATTCAGCTTTCCATTGACCTTCGAGTGATGCTCCACTTTCATTTTTTAACTACTAATCATTCTGGTGTCAAAATATCAGAATAGCAATGATTAGGCAGAATCTCCTTTATTCAGAAAAAATTTCTTCCATTTTCAGAAGGCTATTACTTTTAAAAAATTTATTCTTGGCACCTATTACTTATATGCCCTTGAATGGTATAACTGATCAAAATTTGCTCACTTCATGCTCAGTATCATTCTGATGTTATACATGATGGGATTAAGGGCATCAAAATGAGAATTCAGAGAGCTTGCAAAAAATACTCTCAATTCTGCTTCTAATGATATTTGGGCCTTGTGTAAGTTACTCCTTTTTGACTTCAATTTCTTCATCTTGAAAAGAAAGGGAAGAGACTAGGTGATATCTGAGGTCTCTTTTCAGCATAAATAGAGTTATGATATCAGTGAAAGAGCTTACTTAACTCCTGCTCTCTTGAAGTTTATTATATATTTAAAGCTACAATATGACATTGAAAGCCTGTACCTGGAACACATTACAACTATAGTTATTCCTTATGGTAGTGTTTTTCAAACTGTGCTGCAAAAATCTCTGAAACACCCTCAGGATTTTTTAAAAATAATTTTATGTTATTTATTACTAAAGGATCTAGATGGCGTAATGAATGGAGGACTGGTACTACAGTCAGGAAGATCTGAGTTCAAATCCAGCCTCAGACACTTAGTTGTGTGACCTTGGGCAAGTCACTTAACCTCATTTGCCTCAATTTCCTCATTTATAAAATAAGATGGAGAAGGAAATGGCAAACCACTCTAGTATCTTTGCCAAGAAAACCCGAAATGGGATCACAAAGATTTGGACGTGACTGAAAAAGTACTAAACAATAAAAATTTGTTAGTAGCCATTGAATTAATAATTTTAAAACATTTTACTATAAGGGTTCTGCCAAAGTTCTCTTTAAATTTAAAAGTTCTACCACTGTGGATCTACCACTGTCTATCCTGATAATTTATGTGAAGTACCTATGGAAGATGTTGTCATATGATATGTCTATAGACAGATGTTTCTGATCTATGCATGGATTTCAAATGGCTTTTGATATTGGTGATTATAATAGAGTGATTTATGAAGCGAGCACCAGACCAGGACACTGAAGATCTTACAATCAAAGACCTGGAACTAAATGGGTTATCTAGTACTCAGCTAATGGTATATATAATAGGAGAAAAAGCACCAGACTGTGAGTGAGAAGACCCTGATTCTAGTTCTAACTTTGTTACTAACTAGTTATATAACCCAGGACACACCACTTCACTTTTCTGGGCATTAGTTTTCCCGTCTATAAAGTTAGATGGGCAGACTAAATGGTCTGTAAGGTTCTTTATCCTGACCATTTGCTCACTCTAAGTTCATCACTTACTCTCAAAGGGCCAGTAGTGTAGGATGATTGAAAAGATCTTCTCTTATGCAATGCATACTGCAATACTTCAAAAGATATGGATTTCATCAGTGTGGCTAATTCTTATGATATTGACCACATCCTTTATGATTTATCTGCCTATCTTTCCACAAATCCTCCATAGAAGATTTACTGAATGTGGCAGAGGTCTGCATCTAAGTTTTATAATGTTCTGTGAGTAGTTGTGCAACCCTGAGGTTATCTATCAATCAGTCAACATTTATAAAGTGTCCACTTTGTGCCAAGCACTGTGCTAAGTGCTGAGCGTACAAAAAAAGGCAAAATATGGTATCTGCCCTAAAAGATCTCATAATCTAACAGGAGAGACAATATGCAAATAAATATATACTATGCAAGTCATTTACAGGATAAATAGGAAATAATTAATGTAGACAAGGCACTAGTATTAAGAAGGAATAGGCAAGATGTCCAGTAAAAAAGGCATTTTAGTTGGGATTTGAATGAAATTAGGGAGTTCAGTAGGTAAAGTGGAAGAAAGAGAGCATTCCAGGCATTGGGGAGAGCCAGAGAAAATAACCAGAAATGAGAGATGGAGTGTCTTATCCACGCAACAGCCAGGAGGCCAGTGTCACTGGATCAAAAACTATCTGGTGAGAAGTAAGGTATAAGAATGCTTCAAAGATAGGAGGAGGCTAGATTATGAAGGACTTTGAGAGAGAAACTGAGTATTTTGTATTAGATCCTGGAGGCAATTGGAGTTTATTGAGTAGGGAGATGACATAATTAGCCCTACACTTTAGGAAAATTTATTGGTTGAATGGAAGATAGATTGGAGTGGGGAAAGATTTGAGGCAAGCAGACCCACCAGGAGGCTATTAAAATAGTCCAGGCATAAGGTGATGAGGGTGTGCACTCATGGTAAGACTACTAGAGTTAGAAGAGAGAGAGTAGCGGTGTCAGAGGAGAGAAACAACATATTTGAAAATACAGTAAAGGTAAAATCAACAGACCTTGGCAACAGATTTGATATGGAAGAGTGAGAGAGAGTCAGGAGTCAATGACGATTTCTAGGTTTTGAACCTGAGGGACTGTGAGGATTGTGTTGCCCTTTACAGTAATAAGGAAGGTAGGAGTTGGGGAGGGTTTGGGGAAAAGATAATGAGTTCTGTTTCGGACATATTGAGTTTAAGATGTCTACAGGAAATCCATTTTGAGATGTCTGGAAGGCAGTTCGAGATGAGAGATTGGAGTTCAGCAGAGAGGTTGGGGGAAGATAAGTAGATTTGAGAATCATCAGCATAGAGATGTAATTAAATCCATGGATGTTGATGAGATCATCAAGTGGAGCGAAAAGAGGGTATGGTCTGTAAGAGGATCCAGTGAAAGAGAAAGAAAGAACAGGCAGATAGGTAGGATGAAAACCAGGAAAGTTTCAATAGTGTTTTGAAAACCTAGAAAGAATCAAGGAGAGTGGTCAACAGTGTCAAAAGCTGCATGGGGGTCAAGTAGAATAAAGTTAGAGAAAAGACCTTTGGATTTGGCAATGAAGACATCATTAGTAACTTTGGAGAGAGTTGTTTCAATGGAATTGTAAGGTTAGAAGCTGGATAGTAATGGGTTAAGAAAAGAGTGAGAGGAAGGTAGAGGCATGGATTGTAGACAATCTTTTTGAGGAGTTTAGCTACAAAGGGCAGAAGATATAAAATGATAGTGGAGATGGAAGATTAAGTAAGGATTTTTTCAGGATAGCGGAGACAAGGGCTTTCTTATAGAAAACAGGATATGATCCAATATACAGGGATAGATTGAAAATAAATGAAAAAGTGGGGGATTACAGAGGGAATAATCTTTTGGAGGAGATAAGGTGGAATGTGAGCACTTGAACAAGTACAGGGGTAAGCCTTGGTAAGGATTAAAGCTACTTCATCATGTAAGACAAGGGTGAAAAAGGAGAATGTGACAGAAGACATTTGAGTGATAGGAGAGGAGGAGGAAGGGAGAAGAGGGAGCTAATGGTGAAAAGCTTCAATTTTTTTTCTGTAAAATATGAGGCAAGATTTTTGACTGAGAGAGTAAGGGAGGGGGGTGTCGTGGGAGGTTTGAGGAGGGATGAGAAAGTTTGGGAGAGCTGCTGTGGAGAATGGATAAACAAACTGATTAAAAAAAAAGTATAAAAAGTATAGAAGAAATTGCCTAGCAGCAATGAGGGCCCAATTGAGGTTGTCTAACACAATTTTTCAGTGGACCCAGTTAGAATGGTTGTGTGATGCTCTCCATCTTTGTTCAACAGCATGTGTGGAGAAGTGAAGGTGGTGAATGATAGGAGTGATACAAAGGTTTAGGATTGGTTGGATGTAGGTGGTTATACGATAAAGGACTTGGGTTGTTATTGTTGTTGTTGTTGTTTATCCTTTGTTCTTGAAGAGGACCATGACATCTAGACCATGACTTGTAAGTGAATTGGATTTAAGTGAGGGAGGGCTATGCAAAGTCACCAGCCTCACTGATCAGGACTGGAGATGACCACCCAAGGACTGGGGATTCGATAGAGGAAGACAGTGTAGAGTTGAATTGGTTCACCAAAGAACCAAGATGGAGAAAAGAGGAGAGAGTGGTATATCCTTTGCTATCACTATGTAACTAGACCACTACTTTTCCAGTCATATATTTCTTGAATGATACCTTATATACCATCTCTTGTATAAAAGTAATAATGATGTCTTGAAATTTACCCAACCAGTAATATGCTGTTTTGTTGGCCTCTCCGTCACTCTCAATTATGGTTCCTTGCAGATTATTGTGTTCCATTATTCATCATGTTGTTGTTCACTCATGTCTGACTCTTCAAGATACCATATGGGCTTTTCTTGGCAAAGAGTGGTTTGTCATTTCCTTCTCCAGTGGATTTAATGCAAACAAAGGTTAAATGGCTTGCCAGGGGTCACATAGCTAGTGAGTCTCTGAGGCCAGATTTGACTCAGATCCTTTTGACTCCAGGCCCAGAACTCTTTACACTGAGTCACCTAGCTGTCTCCATGATTCATAGATATATAGAAATGTTAAAAGAATATGTGTTAAAATAATGGACTTGACTGTCAGAGAGAAGTTTCACAATTACGTAATCAATCCTCTCTTCATTCTTTTAAATTATGGTTCCAGTTTGTTGTCCATCTAAAGTGCCCTTCCAATATACATGTAATAATAGATAAACTTAATGTGCTTCCAAAAGACTTTTTGTTCATTTAATTTCTCTTGTGTAAATTGTTAGGGCAATCTCTATGGTGGCTATGGATTTCATTGAGAAGATCTTATTTTTTAGTAAGGCTTGATGCAGTCACTACAATATCTCCCATAAATAATCATCAAGAAGGACCTCACGTCTATAGAGAATGTCTTTTCAATTTAAACTTTGTATAGAATCCTTCATGACAATGGAAAATGCCTTTGTGAGTGTGTCCCATTTTGCGTCTTACTTGGTGTTAATAGAGGATCACTGAACAAAATTATTGTTAAGGTTTTTATTAGTTTCAGAATTTTGTATGACTTAAATCTGTACTTGGAAGATACCATGTTGGGGCAGCACCTTTACGTAATCAGAAAGTCTTTATGGAAACTCTTCTTACCAAATTTACCTATCATCTCTTAATTACCAAATCTGATGGTCTTTATCAACTCTTATCTTTCTTGATCTTTGTGCAGTCTTTGACATTGTTGATCACACTCTTCTTGATATTTTCTTCTCTCTAGGTTTTTACGATAGTGCTCTATCCTGGTTCTCCTCTTATCTGTCTGACTGCTTCTCCTCAGTCTCCTTTGCTGGATCTTCATCCAAGTTATACCCAGGGGTATTTAACAAGGTCCTTCTTTGGTCTTTCTCTGCATCCCTAATGCTTAACACTGTGCCTGGCCCATACAGGACAATAAATGCTTACTGACTTTACTCAGCTTACGGCCATGTTTTGCTTTCCTGAATTAAATGTGTTTAAAATTTTTTCCTCTTTCTTCTCTTGTCTTTGCTACTGTAGAAACACAAAAGGACCACACTGGACTGAGAGTGTCTTTAAATTTTCCTTTGTTTCATGTATACTTAAGACTAATAAATTAATCATAGTGGCCAATCTATGCATTCTGGGTTATTAGACTTAGCTAGGTTGGTCCTCCAACAATCTAATCCATTGTTTTGTCCATACTTAAAAGCTTTTCTAATGTGTTAGAATCAGCCAGAGCTTATCCTCTGTTATTAAAGAATTAGGGTAACATATACACGAAGGGTCTGCAGACCCTGTCAGAGTTGGTGGATAGATTCCAGGGAATCCATGAACTTAGAAGGTGGAAAATACATCTTTATTTTCACCAAACTCTAACAGAAATTTAGCATTTCTTTAAATTATTTTAAAAATATTCCGAGAAGGGATTCAGAGCCATTGCCAGACTACCAAAAGGATAAGAACTCCTTGACCTACACTACAAACAGGTATTATTACTAGAACTTTTCTGGAGCCATTATAAAGTCATATATATGTATGTGTGTTTAAATATATATATATAATCCTATATATAATTCTTAACAATTAGAACATTTAATTTACTTAGAAAACATTTTTAAAGCACTACTTACAGAGTACTATGCTTGTTCTTAAAAGAAAAGCAAAGTTTGGATAATATAGAGCTGGTAAGTAAATCACATGCTAGTAGACAAATAAATAAAACATAAACACAGATAACTAACTACATTCTGATTGAACTACAGATTTACATAACAAAATCCTTTGTGAGATGCAAAGGGGAAGGTCAGGGTGGAAGAAGAGGGTTAGGCAATGTTTTGTGGAGTAAGTAGCATTTTAATTTAGTTAGAGGATTGCAATTCATCAGTCTGAGAGAGTGGTGTAAGGCATTACAAGCATTCTTGAGAGCTCAGAGGTGTGTTAGGACAGTCTATATATGACAAGATGGAGAATCAACCAGTTTGGCAGGAGTATAGGTATATGGAGAGAAAAGAAAAACTGAAGAAATGAAAATTCTGGTATAATTTTTATAAAGGACAGTTCAAATGAAACTTTTTAATCAGGCAATGTGTTTGAAATACCAATCCCATCTATTTCCATGAATTTAACATGTTTGTTTTATCCTGAGACTAGTACTTTCCAGAAAACATGCAAAACATGCCAAAAAATATTTATGTGTTTTGCAAAGTGAAAGTACACCTTTGGAAATTTTCTTGCAATGGTGACAGAGACAAGAGTCAGAACTCCACAACAATTTTGCCTACACAATGATCTTTCTTTTATTATTTATTAAAATAAAAATTTGCTAAGCCCATAAAAGGGATATCATATTCAATCCAATTTTCGGGGAAAAATCTTCCTAATGGCTCTAGTTATGAGGTGCTGCAGAAAGAATTGGCCATCAATTTTGAGTATTACACATAAAACAGCAATAAATATGACATTCATAATCCAAAATGATTCTCATCAACCATTTACAAAGAACATCCAGTTTATTTAATAGAGTGGTATTAATGCATTATGGTGAAGATAATGGCTCCACACTGCTCAGCTTAATGAGAGAATTGCCACCGGGTAGACGTTCAGCTTCAGCTTCCACCATCCTACTGAGAAGATGGCGGATGTTAGGGCATTTTTCCCTTTCCTTATTTTTGTTTTCAAAATAAATCAGAAGCTGAAAGATGTTGGGTTGACTCACTCGGAAACACAGATCTCTGTTTTTCCTCTTGCTTCTCAGTATCTGTGGCAGACAAAACCTGTTGGATTATTATAGCTGACATATATATAGGTTGTAAGGTTTGTTAGGTGCTTTACTTATATGATCTCACTTCATGGGCATGGAAATACTGGGAGGTAGGTGCTATTATTTTTCCCACTTTTTAGATGGGAAGACTGAAGCGCAATGGTTGTGACATGTCCAGGGTCATATATCTGTGTCTGAGCCAGGGTTGAAACTCAGATCCTTTATATGCAGAGTCCCCTGCTCTCTCCAATAGACACTTTGTTGATATGTAATATTTATATCAGTATTCTAGACTACCATGCTAGAATTTTAGGCATGGAATGGATTACAGAGACCTCTGTGTCTACTAATCTATCCCCTCTCTCTTTAAAAAAATTCAAACATGTACATATACATATCGATCTATTTGTCTGTCTATTTCTCTTTCTATACAGACAGTTCTAACTTTACATAAATTTTCTTCACACAACTTTCTGTAAAGAATTCTGAAAGAAATCCACATTCCAAAAAGACACCTTTGTTAATGTTACTGTAAAGTACTGTGCTCTCTCTCCTTTCTCCTTCCCCCCTGTGCCTGGCTTCCCACTTCCCCTTCTACCTTCCCCCTAAAAAAAAAGAACCCTAAAAAACCTCCAAGTGAAAACAGAAGAACTGGACAGGAGTTGGGGGAGGGGAAAGAAGGGGTGGCTTGATACCTCCTGCACAGAAAGAGGAAACCTTTACCCCACTCCCCTCCACCTGCCCTTCTGTCCTGCATGTGTGTCTGTCTTCTGTCAGTCCACTAGAGTACTGCATGTTTGCCGCCACCCTCATGTTGCCAATCCTCTTCTGTCTGTGTCCTTGTCCAGATCTCACTTCTCTGCACCCTTCTCCCCTCCCTTCCCTTCTGTTCTGGCTGGGACCCCATGTGGCCGGCCCCAACCTGAGTGTTCCTCCTCCTCTTCTTGGACCCTGTGCTGGCTACTTCCCGCCACAACACAGTGCCCCTTCCTGCCTGCCTCCCTTCCTTCCCTACTTCTATGAGCAAATTAACATTGCACTAAAATCTCTTTATATAGAGGGATGTGGAACAGTTCACTTAAATAAAGCAAAAACTGTTTGTATATAGCTAGATAGATCAAGAGAGATATTTTTATCTATCTATCTATCTATCTATCTATCTATCTATCTATCTATCTATCTATATCTAGGACAGTTGGGTGGTATAATGGAAAAATTGCTGGGCCTGGGGTCAGGAAGACTCATCTTCTTGAATTCAAATCTGAACTCAGACATTTACTAACTGTGTGACTCTGGTCAAGTTACTTACTTTTTGCCTTAGTTTCCTTTTCTGAAAATGAGATGGAGAAGGAAATGGCAAACCACTCCAATGTCTTTGCCAAGAAAACTCCAAATGGGGATCACAAAGAATCAGACAAGACTGAAACAACTGAACAACAAAAAATCTATTCTATCTATCTATCTGTCTCTCTCTCATATAAACTTTGGAAGACTTAAGAACTCTGAACAATACAGTAATCAACAAAGATTGCAGAAGACTAATGATGAATAATGCTACCCTCCAGCTAATAGAGGGGCAATGGACTAAACATGTGCAATGAGACATTTTTGGACATGGACATTCATCCTTACTGTACAGAGAATGAACCAGGGTCACAGAAAGGCTAAGTTAGTTGTCCAAGGTCACAGAGGCCCATGTTTTACATTCAGGTTTTCAATATCAGTGGTCTTCTCTGAATAATCCAATTTGCTTTCAATTAATAGTCTTAATTTCTGTAAGTTGATTCTCCCTGCCAAGAGCTAGTTTTCTCACTTAGAAGAAGAGTTGTTTAGATAGGAGATCAGTATGGACTGCTCCAGCACTAATATTCTATGATTTATTTTTCTCTAATTCCCGTATCAAGCCACTCTTAATTGACTACATTTTCTCTGCCGAGGAGAATAATCCTTGAAATATTAGGGGGGAAATGGGCAAATATTGATACCCAAGGTTAGTAAGGATTTAGTAAGAGAGAACCTATGCTATGAATGCATAGACCTCACTTTGTGAGGTCACCTACAGTTGCACAAGGCCTGCCTTGTGTTGCCCAGGCACCATCCATGTAACTACCCTCCTCCATCATTTTCCAGTCACATACAGCTGCCTGACACCTTGGGGCAACTCCACTCCAGGATGAACCCCTGTGGATAATGATAACCTACCAGAACTCATTCCATAATGATTAATTTTAGTGCCTTCCCTTCACTGATTATCTCCAATTAAAGTGGTTTGCATTTTGTCTCCTCCCTAGCTCCTTGAAGGGGATAACTGCCTTTTGCCTTTCTTCATGTTCCAGGGGTTAAACATAGTCCCTGGAATGTAGTAGGTCTTCAATAAATGCTAGTGGACTGACTGATTTACTATCTGTCCTTGACGAATTCCCATCACCTGGTCCACATGAATTATACCCTTGGGTAATGAAAGAACTAGAAAAAAGGATTGTTCAAGCAGCCTCAGTGTTATTTCAAAGATCATCAAGGGGCAGCTAGGTGGCACAGTGGATAGGGCCTTGGAGTCAGGAGGACCTGAGTTCAAATCTGGCCTGAGACACTTGATACTAGCTGTGTGACCCTGGGACAAGTCACTTAACCCCAACTCCTTTGCCAAAAAAACCCCAAAACCCAAACAAAACAAAACAAAAACAAAGAAAGAAAGAAAGATCATGGAGCATGGGATAGTTACTACAGGACTGGATAAACAAATAAATAAATGCAAAGATAATATCTTTGGTAAAGTATGGGCTTGATTTTTATGATCAGTGAGGTTGTTAGACTAGATGACATCTAATGTCCTTTCCAGAGTATTGCTTCCTACGTCATTGGTATTACTTATGCATTATTAACACATATATTTAATTCTACCAACATTTATTGAAAGCCGACTATGTTCTAAATTTTGAGAGATCTTCAAAGGCAAAAAGGACATGATCATTGCCATCAAGGAACCTGCATGCTTCTTAGGGGCAAGATATCACATGTATAAAAATAAGTAGATTCAAAAGAATTTGGGGAAGTAGAGAATACTTACAGCTAACAGAGTAAGAGAAAACTTCTCAATATAGGTGATGCTGGAGCTGATGCTTGGAAAATACAAGGATTCATAGAGGTGGAGTTGAAGAAGAAATATATTATAGGCATGGGGGATGGCTTAGGTAAACTACAGATATAGTTCACACTATATGATTATGTGAGTGTATGGAGGCAGTAGGCTGAATGTTGAATTTGGAGAGTAGGTTGTAGTGCAGGTTAACTGGATTATAGAGCAAATGAAAGGGTAGTAATGTGAAATAAGCCTAGGAGTGAAGGAGTCCTATCCATGTAAGTTAATAATAATAATAATATTTATATAGTCTCTTAAAATTGCAAAGTAAATAAATATAAAGTAATTTTATAAATATAAAGTAATTTTATAAATATAAAGTAATTTTAATCTGGAAGGTAGATGCTATTATTGTTCCATTTTACAAAGAAACTGAAGCAGTAAGAGATTAAGTGACTTGCCCAGGGTTATAAAACTAATTAGCATTTGAAGTCAGTTTTCAATTTAGATTATTCCTGATTCCAAGTCCAAAACACTATCTATTGCTCCATCTATCTTCCCCATGCATAGATATATACATATGGAAACAGTACTACATACACATATGCTGCAGCATTTATTACATATTATTCATCCATTCTTTTGATGACTCCAAGGCTCATTCGTGATGAGCTATATACAAAAAGTTTTCAGTAAAAACTATAAACTGAGTGTTGTTGGGAGAACTGGGAAAGGTTGAATACTTAGGACTTATGGGGTTTCCACTTCTCTATCTCAGAATAGTACATATAGTTTTCCATTCACAAACTTCATTCCCCATTGGGAGCAGAATAAAGGAGTCACAAATTGCCGGATTGATTTGAAAGGCTTCCATCCATTTCTATAACTGTAGTGGAGCACTCTTCCCAGTTTAGATATGACATCCTATCCACAAATTGTAGTCATTTTAAGTATTTGTATGAAAATGATTTAGGATTCAGAAAACTTATAAATCTGGTGTGGAAGAGAACTAAGATAGCAACTGCTCTGTCAAGAAATGATTGTCAAGTGTTGCATGGCCCTGTTAATTTTGGCAGGCCATGCTTAGTGAGAGTGCCAGATGCCTATTGTACATGGCTGTAATTATTTTTATAGCCTTCATTTAAAATGTTCAGATTATTATTTCATCATTATCCCTGCATGACAATACTCACTACTTAATTTAGTGATGGAAGTCAAGGAGATTGTGCCTCATGTATTTCCCTTTGACCCAATCCTTTTCTTTATGAAGTTTTCATTTCAGTTTCAATCTTAATCCAGGTTTGGATCTAGGCTTTCAAGGTTTTTTAAACTGCTAAATAACTCAACTATCCTTTATACTCAGCTTCTATATTTTAATGATAAAACTAGTTTTTACCCAGGAAGAGGCTTCTATTCTTAAGCTCTTAAGTATGCTTATAATTTTTCCTTCATTGTGTTCTGTAGCATCCAAAAAGGTCCTAGTCTTATTCCTCATTGTGCCATGATGAAAGTGGCTCTGAGTTCATTGGTTCTGGCTTAGCCAGAGAAAACAAACTGATGGGTTTGCCATGCTGGAAAACCTTTGAGCACAGTTCTTGTGACATTTCATGTCTGCTGTCTGAAGACCAGTTTAGCACCAAAGGGAGAAGTAGCAGGCTGGACCCTAGTTCTTTGACTGAAAATCAGAATCAGGGAGAGAGATCTGGGAATACTGATAATTACATACTTCTAGGATCATCTAGAAATATTAATATGAATTTTTGTACTACTTTGTTTAATGGTTAGCATGCTATTAGAGTAACTGAATGACATTCAAATATTGTTATTCTTCTTATAAATGAAACTCAAAGATTTAAGGAAGTTGTAGCTAAATGGAAAGTTGGCTCATTAGTGGTTCCTTGGAGAAACAAATGGAGTAGCTGTTCTGCGAACCAAACACTCCATCTCTTGGCTCCAGGCATTTTTTCTGGCTGTTCCCTGGGCTTGGAAAGTTCTCCTTCCTTATCTCTCTGCCTATTGACTTCCCTTAATTCAACTAAAATCCTATCTTTTACAGGAAGTCTTCCTTAACCACGCTTAATTCTAATGGATTCTTTCTGTTATTTATTTCTATTTATCATGTATGTAGCTTATTTGTATATATATGTTTATTATCTCTCTCATTAGATTGTAAGCTCCTTGAGGGCAGGGACTGTCTTTTGGCTCTTTTTGTGAACTTCTCATGGTTGCTGTTTAGTCATTCAGTCCTGTCCAACTCTTCCAGACCCCATGGACCATAGCAGGCCAGATCTGTCCAAGCTTATGTTCATTGTTTCCATGATGCTATCTATCTATCTATCTTATCTTCTGCCTTACCCTTCTCCTTTTGTCTTCAATCTTTCCCAACATCAGGGTATTTTCCAAAGAGTTCTGTCTTCTCATTATGTGACCAAATTATTTAAGCTTCAATATTTAACCCTGCAATGAATAGTCTGAATTGATTTCTTTAAGTATTGACTAATTTGATTTTATTGCTGTCCAAGGAGCCCTCAAAAGTCTTCTCCAGCACCACGATTCAAAAGAGTCAAATCTGTGACATCCAACTTTTCTTATAGTCCACATCTCACAGCCATATGCTACTGGAAAAACCATAGCTTTGATTATACAGACCTTTGTCAGCAAGATGATGTCTCTGCTTTTTGGTATGCTGTCCAGCAATCTTTGAGCCTGAGAGCATAAAATCTGATACTGCTTCCATTTCTTCTTTCTCTGTTTGCCAGGAAGTAATAGAACCAGTTGCCAAGATCATAGGTTTTTTTTTTGTTGTTGTTGTTAAGCTTCAAGCCAACTTTTATACTCTCCTTTTTATCCTCATCAAGAGGCTTCTTAATTCTTCACTTCCTGCCATCAGAGTGTATTATCTGGATATCTGAAGTTGTTGACATTTCTCCTGGCAACTTTAATTCTGGGTTTTGATTCATCCAGTCTGGCATTTCACATAATGTATTCTGTATATAAGTTAAATACATAAGTGACAATGTATAGCTTTGTCATACTCCTTTTCCGATCTTAAACCAATCAGTTGTTGCATATTTAGCTCTAACTGATGCTTCTTGACCCACATACGGGTTTCTTAGCGGACAAGTAAGATGATAGGGTACTACCAACTCTTTGAGGACTTACTACATTTTGTTGTGACCCACACAGTCAAAGGCTTTACTGTAATTAATTGAGCAGAAGTAGGTATTTTTCTGGAACTCTCGTGCCTTCTCCATAATCCAGTAAATATTGGCAATTTGGTCTCTGCCTCTTCAAAAACCAGCTTGCTCCTCTGATATTTCTTGGTTTACATATTGCTGAAACCTAGCTTGCAGAATCTTAAATATTACCTTACTGGTATGTGAAATGAGTGCAATTATTCAGTAACTTGAACATTTTTTGGTATTGGCTGGGGATGTAAACGGATCTTTTCCAATCCAGTGGCTACTATTGAATTTTTCAAATTTGCTGGCATATTGAGTGCAGCACTTTAACAGCATCATCTTTTAGGGTTTTAAATAGCCAGCTGGAATTTGCATCACCTCCACTAGTCTTATTGTTAGCAATGCTTCCTAAGGCCCATTTGACTTCATTCTCCAGGACTTTAGATCAGTAACCACATTATTGTGACTTTCAGTGATGTTAAGATCTTTCTTGTCTAGTTCTTCTATATATTCTTGCTACCTCTTCTTAATCTCTTCTGCTTCTGTTAAGTCCCTACCATTTATGTTTTATTATTATGGGAATTTTTGCATAAACTTCTCCCTTGATATCTCTAATTTTCTTGAATGTGTTCTTGTCTTTCCCATTCTATTGTTTTCTTCTATTTCTTTGCATTACATATTTAAGAAAATCTTATTTCTCCTTGATTGTTTTCTTGAATTCTGTCTTCAGCTGAGTATTTTGCAATAAGAAGCTCATGATTTGAACCACAGTCAGCTCCAGGTCTTATTTTAACTTATTCTGTAGAGCTTCTCCACCTTTGGCGGCAAAGTTGATAGTGACCATCTGGTGATTTCCAGATAGAGTTGCCTTTTGGGTTGTTTAAAAAAAATGTGTTTTGCTGTGACCAGCGAATTATCTTAACAAAACTCTATTAGTCTCTGCCCTGACTTGGAGAATAAGGATAAAAATCAATACCAAATTAAAAGACAAAATAAAGAGAAGATATGGCACTAGCAGTGATAGAAAATTAAATCAAATAGTTTCACTTTGGGTTACATTAAGTCTCATTAGCACATGTGGCATGGTTTTCTGTCAAGGAAAGATTGTCTTCCTCTCTCCCTCTTCCTATCTTCCCTTTATTCCCTCTCTTTCTTTCCTTTTCAATCCTCCTTCCCTCTCTCCATTCTTGTCTTTTTTTCTGATAGCATCAAAAATTCTAAAATTTTAATGATTTACAAACTTGCAGGCACTATGTAAATATCAGTTATTAGTATTAGTTTTTGTTAAGTATACTTTATTACACTCTTAACAGTGTAAAAATCAGCAAATCGTGTATTGTAGATATAGTAATTCTTAGATACTACTACAAGAGTCTTACATAAGAAATTTATAACTAGGGGCAGCTAGGCGGTGCAGTAGATAGAGCACAGGACCTGAATTCAAATCCAGCCTCAGACATATAACACTTACTAGCTGTGTGACTCTGGGCAAATCACTTAACCCCAATTGCCTTGCTGAAAAGAAAAGAAAAGAAAAGAAAAAAGAAAAGAAAAGAAAAGAGAGAAAAGAAAAAAAATTTTGTAAACACTCAGTCGATTTTTGTGTTATCATCCACAAAGGAAAGACCACATAGAAGAAGAATTTATGTGGCCTAGATTCTAATGTATATTTGACTATATGATGTTTAGAGATTGTCCATCATTTTGCATATCTGGAATAGATAGTAGAAGCAAATATATAATTGTACTCAAAATAAAACAAAAAGAGTAAGGTAGGCTGAATTGCTTTCAAGAAATCACAAAATTCCTTTAATGACCCAGTGACAGGCCTGATATTTATCAGCATTTCCATGGTGCAGTTTCTTTCGTCCATAATATAGGGTAGTTCCAAATCCTTCTTTCCTTCTTTCCTTCCTCCCTTCTCTCATTCTCTTCTTCCTCCCTTCCCTCCTTCCCCCTTTCCCCTCTTCCTTCCTTCCTTCCTCAGGGATTAGCTTTCTTTTTAAAGGAACCAAACCTATTGCTGGGACCAAATTGGTCCCAGACTTCTTGGTTTAGCTTCCTAGTTACTTACAGGCATAAAAGTTACTAGCTAGGGTCATTCTGGTCCCCTTTGAATTGGTAGAATTCTGAAGAAC
Organism: Vombatus ursinus; assembly: GCF_900497805.2. NCBI lineage: Eukaryota > Metazoa > Chordata > Mammalia > Diprotodontia > Vombatidae > Vombatus > Vombatus ursinus. The sequence goes on along the minus strand of NW_020954619.1, from coordinate 41,788,847 downwards.
ATATCAGTCACTATGTCCTTCACCATATCCTTCCCTGATGATCAGACATGTTTCCATTCCTTCTGAAGAAGCTAAGTGCCTTTGTATCCTTGTTGCATATCTTTGCTGTGTTCAGGCAAACTTCTGATGGACCCAAACCCCAAACTTCTCTTGGAATTAAAGGTCCACATTTTTGATATAAATGTCTTATTGTTGTTGTGTTTCTTTGAGAACAGAAAAAAAAAAAAAACCAAACAAACAAGTCTTTGAGGGTTTGAAAATGAATATAACATTTATGGAAATGGTGAAGAACAAGATAGAAATGAGCAGGGTACAATCTTTAACCGATGAGGAACTTTGAGGAATAGGACTAAAATATGTCTTCAGGGAAACATTTGACAGGAGAAGATAAACTAGTCACATCATATAGACAACAAATAACAGAGGGACAGCCAGAAGGTTTTTCTCGGATCTTTACAATGCCAGGAGAAAATCAAATCAAATCAAATCAAATCAGCCAGTCAACAAGCATTCATTAAGCACTTACTATGTATCAGGCACTGTGCTAAGTGCTGGGAATACAAAGAGATAGAAAGAAAGGCAATCCCAGTCCTCAAGGAGGTTACATTCTAATAGTTGAGGACAACACATAAAAGGAAGCTGAAAAATTTGTGAAGGGCAATGCAGAGGGGCAAACTGGACAAAGTTCAGAGTGCATTCTGGAGACAACTGAAGACTAGACTGACCCAGATATCCTCCTTAACATAGAGGCCCTTTCTGGGAGAAATAAACCAAGCAAAGGAAGAGACTGCAGGGATAAGGGTACTTTCATTGTAAGTAAATAGTACAGGGGTGAAGTGAAGAGGTTTCTATGGGATGCATAGTTGAGAAAGAGAGGAGGGACTCTACCATATTACATAGGTCCTCTATGGTGAATATATGGGAGGCCATGGATAAGAGTTGTACTTGATGGGAAGTAATGGACAGGGTGAAATCTTCATTGTTGGAGGAAACATACAGATCAATTCAATCCCATATCCATTTGCATGTTTGATGACATAGCTCTTAGTCTATTAATAATTTTATTAGATCTCACCCTGTCCCACCCCCACCAAATATTCTCTAGCCACATACATGTGAGTAGCTCACATTAAAGGAGCTGCAATATTTTTGCACACATATTTTCTCATTTGGCCCTCAAAACTGTCCTGTGAGGAAGGTAGTGTTGGTATTAACCTCATTTTTACATCTGAGGAAACAGGCTCAGAGATCAATAATAGTTCATGTGTTTATAATGCTTTATTTTTTTTAATAATGAAGATTAAATTTATTTTATTTTTTAAATTTTGTTTATTTTATTTTTAATTTGTGAAATAAAACAAAATTTCCATGACACAGTAGAATAAAAAAAGATGGTTGTACATGAAACTGCAAATCTATTATGTACAACTTGCTGTTCCTTTTAAATATATAATAAAGCTATTATGTAATTTTTTTTCCTTTTTTCTTCCCTCCCTACCACATCCACCTGAGAGATAGCTACATTAGACACAAATATGTATATATGTAAAATTATTCTATATATACTTCTCTTTATCAGTTCTTTCTCTGGATTAGTGTTTTAATATTTATATCTGATTTCATCACAGAAGATAAGGTAGCTCATATAAATATTATTATAATTTTATGTTTGAGGAAACTGAGGCAAAGAGATGAAGTGACTTGCCCAAATCATCTACATAGACAGCAAGTGGCAGAGAAGACTTTAACTTGTCTTCTGACTCCAAATTTCTGTGTTCGTTGTACTTTACAAATATTTATTAAACATTTACTAAGACATTTTGTTAGGCTTTGGAAATATTAAAAACAATAGTAAAACCAGTTCCACCCTCAAGGAGCTTATATCCTATTGAGGAGGAGGTGACATGAATAGATAAACAAATATAAAATATATTCTGGAGGGATCAGAAAGGGACTTGTGAATGGAGTGGCACCTGTGCAGAGCCTTGAAGGAAGCTCCAGGTTCCAAGAGGTAGAGAGGAGTAGGGAGAATGTAGACAATAAACAGAGAAGGAGACAAACTGCTCCTGGGGAAAGCAGCAAGTAGATCTGTCTAATTGGAGCATTGAGTTCTGAGGAGGAATAATGGGAAATTAATCAGGAAGTCTAGGTGGGAGCCAGATTGGGAAGGATTAAATTGTGTCTCCTTAATAATAAATGTTCCACCAAACTGCCTCACCTTCTATACTTATAGGGAATTTATTATATTTGCAAACGACTTTTTTACTGAAAAGTGTACCAAACCTGGAGGTAAAAGAGGCATGGGTTTGAATCCCACTTTTAGTACATTCCAGCTGTGCGTAGATATTCAGGTTATTTTGTTTCTCTGAGCTGCAAACCTTCTTCTGAAAAATGTGAATAATAAATGTCTGTGGGTTTCTAACTCAAATGAGATTATGTATGTAAAGCAATTTGCAAACCTTAATGTGCTGTATGAATGTCTATTATTATTATTATTATTATTAATTATTGAAACAAAAAGCGTGATGTACATATCTATAATAAAAGTCTGAAAATTAAATCAATCACTAGGAGAGGACAGAAAACACTTGACACCAACAGCATCAATCAGGTATTGAGTGCTCTGACTTCAGTTAGCAGATGAACACAATAGCCTTGACTGTATCCCAAAATGCAATTTCTCCTGCCCACCTTCCCTCGATTGAAAAAAAAAAAAAGATGCCATTTTCCATTTTTAGATATGATCAATTTATAATCAGTTCCTCTCAATGTAACTGATGAAACTGAGGCACGGAGTAAGATGGAGTAAAGCTGGCTGGATGTTTTCTTTTTGGTAAGGAAAGTGATACACTGCTTTTTTTTTTCCTTCTTCTTCTATTAAGTCCAAAATAACATCACCTCAGAAGATGATGCTTGGGGTGGGGAGGAGAGGAGGGAGTAGGAGTATAAAAAGCTGGCTACATGAAGCCAGTAGCCAGATTGTGAGATGAAGCTAACCTTACACAGTTTGCAAAACACTGGCGTTTCATCATCTTTTATTTATGGAATTCATTAAAATGGGATGCTAATATGCCATGTACTAAAAGAAATCCTGTAAACAAGTCTCCTCAGGAACATCTGGACCATTAACCATACAGTAGTAGATGGCTTGGAAGTACTTATGGGCCAATGATTAACTCTTTGATTGCTAACTGACTGTGGCTCAATGATGTGTGTGTGTGTGTGTGTGTGTGTGTGTGTGTGTGTGTACATGCATTGTGAGTGAAACTTTTAATTAATTTCGAAGCTAGGTCAGGAATTATCCAAGAAACAGGAGCCACTAACCCCAGAATGACTAGAAGCAGCTTTGTATTTCTGCCGTTGTTGAATACTAATAGGGACTCATTTTTATTAGGCCCTGAAGGGAGCACATTGCCTAAGACACTGCAGAGGCACCTGTTAAATCATTCAGCATCAGAAAGGTTAAATATTCATATCTGACTTGACTTGTAATAATAATATTCCTTCTCAGATATTCCAGGCAGAACAGACTTATGGATGCTGTTGGTAGAAAATGATCCTTTTCTTCCTTGATAGTAGCTCTGTGTTAGGCCAACAAAGAAGGGTTATAAGCTCAGAGATGCATGGAACATTTGAGACCTTGTAGTCTGGTTGGTACTCAACTTGTTTCATTAATAAGTACCTCTTTTTAACACTGGAAAATGACATGGACATGAAAGTAGTTCTATTTCTATTATACTGTTATATGTTCATAGAAAGAGTTGGAAGAAACTTTAGAAATCATGTAGAAAACCTTCATTTTAAAGATGAGGAAATTGGGAATGAAAGAGAAGTGATTTAGGCTAGGTCACATAGGTACTTAGAATTTGAACCTAGGTCATCTCTAAATCCATATGCTTTCCACTGTACCTGCTGCCTCAGTATCTACTGATTGAGAAAACACTTCAGGAAAAAAAAATTTGTGAATTTGGTAATGCTTTTAAATACCCCTGCCCTTCCTACATTCCCAGTACTCTTTGTTTTAACTTTTTTTTCTTAAGGCAATCAGAGTTAACTGACTTGCCCAAGATCACACAGCTAGTAGGTATCTCAGATAGATTTGAATTTAGATTCTCATGATTCCAAGGCCTGTGCTCTATGTACTGTACCATCTGGTTGCTCCAGTCTTCTTATACGTTTCTCTCCTACATGGACTCTTGGATTCTGTGACACTGACATCTTGGCTTTGATTGAGGCATGCCATCTCTCTTTTGTAGACATTTTCTTTTCTGTCTGTCTCCTAGGTCCGGAATGCTCTCCCTCCTTCACTCCAACTACTGACCTCTCTGTTTTTCTTTAAATCCCAACTGAAATCCTACTTTCCTAACCCCACTTGATTCCAGTGCTATCCCTCCTTTAATTATCCCTTCCCTAACCCTACACGATTTCAGTGCTATCTCTCGTTTAATTATCTACAATTTATCCTGTATATAGGTTGCTTTGTGTATGTATATACACACACACACACACACATATATATGTATATATATATATTTGTTTGCATATTGTCTTCTCCATTAGATTATAAGCTCCTTGAGGGCAATGACTATCTTCTGCCTCTTTCTGTATCCCCAGCGTGTAACACAGTGCCTGGCAAGTAGTTGGCACATAGTAAATATTTATGAATGATCTATGTGCTTTAAAAATTGGTAATCAATACATGTATGATATGGAATTAATTAATTAATTTAATAGAGGATATGTTTATTTATTTATAAGTTCATGAACTTATTGAGTAATTCTGAAGCACTCCCAGTCCATGGGCTTGGAGCATTTTATCTACTCAAAGTTGTTGTTTGTCCTTCATTCTCGAAGAGGACCATGACGTCAGGAAGGAGATGTCTTTACTTGCAAGTGAATTGGATTTAAGTGAGGCTGGGCTGTGCAAACTCATCAGCATCACTCTCTCCTCCTTAGCCATCTTGGTCCAGTGGCAAGTATAGATCAGGACAACTGGAGATGGCCCCAGATGCAGTGAGAAATTGACTTCCAGAGATTGTAACAAGCACAATGCATGTGATGACTTAAGATTTACAAAGGTCTTCTGAACAACTCTGTGAGGACAGATAGTCCTGCACATGTCATCATGCCCAATTTATAGATGAGAAAACTGAGGATTAGAGAGCTTAAATGATAAATTTATTGTTTCACAGGGGCTACTAAACTTGGCTTTCTTTTTCTGCCTCCTTTCATAAATAATAATGTGTCTCATGACCTTTTAGTGTAGTTGTCCTGGGGTTATATCCTGGGTCAGGTTCTTTTCTATCTCTTTACTCTCTCTTAGTTGTTGTTCAGTTCTTTCAGTTGTGTTCAACTCTTCATGACCACATTTGGGGTTTTCTTGGCAAAGATACTGGAGTGGTTTGTCATTCCTCCTCCGGCTCATTTAACAGATGAAGAAACTGAGGCAAGCAGGGTTAAGTGACTTGCCCAGTGTGACATAGCCAGTAAAAGTCTAAGGCTGGATTTGAACAAATGAAGATTAGTCTTTCTGAAGAAGGTTAAATAACTCGCTTAGGGTTAGAAAGGTAGTAAGTGATTGAGGCAGGATTTGAAATCAAGACTTCCTTGCTCCTTACCAAGGCTAAGCCCTGTACTTATTCAAGTGATTCCATTCCATCCTGTCTCTCTAACAGACTGCTTCCTCTGTTATCCCTACTCCTTCACTGATTTTCAATGTCTCCTCTACTGGCTTATTCCCTACTGTCTATAGTCATACCCATTTCTCCCCATCCTGAAAAAAACCTCACTTGATTTTCCAACCCCATTAACTATATCTCTTCTGCCCTTTTTAGATAAACTACTCTCGCAAAAGACCATCTATAAAAGGTGCCTTCACTTTCTCTCCTGTCACACTCTTCTTAATCTCTTATACTTTGGCTTCTGAATGGGTTTCTCAGTCCACTGAAACTCCTCTCTATAATGTTACTAACGAATTTATAGTTGCCAAATCCAATGGCCTTTTCTCAACCCTCATTCTTTTTGATTTCTCTGTAGCCTTTGGCATTGTTGATCACTGTATCCTCCTTGATACTCCTCTCTAGCTTTTTGGGACACCATTCTCTCCTGGTTCTGGTCCTTCCTATCTGACTGCTCCTTCTCTGTCCCCTTTACAGCTTCATCCTTTTATAGATCATGACTTCTAACTGTCCTTCAGGGTTCTGTTGTAGGCCTCATTTATTCTCCCTACATACTACTTCAGTTGGGGATCTCATCAGCTCCCTTGGATTTAATTATCATCTCTATGATAATGATTCTGAAATCTGCCTGTCTTGTCCTAACCTTTCCACTCACCATCACTCTCAACTCTCTAATTACCTTTCAGACATTTTGAACTGGATGTCAAGTGGACATCTTAAACTCAATATGCCCAAAACTGAACTTATTATCTTTCCCCCTAAGCAGGGCTGGGGAACCTGTGGCCTGGAGTCCGCATGTAGCCTTCTAGCTCCTCAAGTGTATCCTTTTGACTAAGTCCAAGTTCTATAGAATGAATCCTTTTATTAAGGGGATTTGTCCTGTGAAGTTTGGATTAAATCAAAGGACTGAACTTGAGGACCTAGAGGGTCACATGTGGCATCGAGGCCACAGGTTCTACTCCTGTTCTAGTCATTAGCTAAGTTTCACTCTGGCTCATACCAACTGTGAAGGCATTAATTACTCCATCTCTCTATGTATTCTTCTCTTCCTCCACTGTATACTGCTTCCCCTAATCCCTATTCAAATTATTCTTGAAATTTTTGGCTGGATCTCCATTTCTTCTTGGTCTGTATTACCTTCCAGCTTGAACTATGAATATTAGTCTATGTAGACAGAGAATCTTTACATTAGAGAGTGAAGTTAGCTCAGAGTCCATGTAGCCCAACACCATCATCTTACAGAAAAAGACCAGAGAAGTTAAGTGACTTGTCCAAAGTCACTCAAGTAGTAAATGATAAAGCTGAGATTTCAACTTAGACGCTATGTCTAAAAATTAATTGTTAGGTTTACTCCATTTCCAGCTGCAAAAATAATAAAGACATTTTTATTTGAGGGAAAGACAGACAGATACTAACATTAATTTGAGTGCTGAAAGACAGACTGATTATGCAGCACTCCAGATCCCCCCCACCCCCCACCCCCTTTTTATGAAAAGCTAATCTTCTGTCTGGGATTTGCCCTTAAAAATATGTTAGGTCATTGAAGCTAGAGAAATAAAGATAGTAAGATGACAAGAATAACTTCTCTTCCTTACAATCTCTTTAAATAAAAGGGGGGAAAATCTCTTGCTGTCCTTCAAATATTGATTTTCAGCCATTTGCCCATGAGAAAGGAAGGAAGGAAAAAAGAAAAGGAAAGAATGAAGGAAAGGAAGGAAAAGAAAGAGAATGAAGGAAAGGAAAAGAAAGAAGGAAAGGAAAGGAAAAGAAAGGAAAGGAAAGGACAGGAAAGGAGGGAAACAGGAAGGAATGAATAAGGAAGGAAAGGAAAGGAAAGGAAAGGAAAGGAAAGGAAAGGAAAGGAAAGGAAAGGAAAGGAAAGGAAAGGAAAGGAAAGGAAAGGAAAGGAGGGAGGGGAACAGGAAGGAAGAAAAAAGGAAAGAGGGAGGGAATGAAGGAAAGAAAGGGAAGAGAAGGGAAGGAAAGGACAGGAAAAAGGAAAGGAGGGAGGAAAACAGAAAGGAAGGAAGAAAAAAGGAAAGAGGGAAGAAGAAAGAGAGGGAGAGATGGAGGAAGGAACAGAAGAATGGAAGAGGGAAGGAAGAAAGGAAAGAAGAAATGAAAAGAGGGAGGTAAGAAGGAGGGGAGAGAGGGAGAAAAAGGAAGGGAAAGAAAAGGGAAAGGGGAAAGGAAAGGAAAGGATAGGAAAGCAAAGGATGGAGGGAGGAAGGAAGGAAGGGAGATAGGAAGGAAGGAGGTAGAAAGGGAAAGAAGGAGGGAGAAAGAAAGGGAGGGAAGAAGTAAGAGAAAGGGAAGAATGAAGGAAGGGAGGAATAAAGGAAGGAAGAAAAGGAAAGAAAGATAAGAATGAGGGAAGATGGGAAGGAGGGAGTGATGATGGGAAGCAGGAAGTCAGGGAGGCAGAAATGAAGGAAAGGAAGAATATAGGAAGGAAAGAAGGAAGGAAGGAAGCAAATAAGGAAAGATAGGAAGGAAAGTGGGAAGGAAGGAAGGAAAGAAAGAAGGGAAAAGGAAGGAAAGAAGGAAGAAGGAAAGAAGGGTAAAGAGAGGTAAAAATGGCTTACATTTATATGGAAATTTAAGGCTTGTTTAGCATTTTACCTACCAGCTCTCATTTGTTATTCAAAATAACCCTGAAAGGCTTTATCTCCATTTTAAGGATAAAGAAACTGAGCCTAAGAAGTGATGTGAATTGCCTCAGGGTCACACAATTACCTTGTTCCACTAGAGTGGGATCATAAACCCTGGTCTTCTTGACTCTAGGGCTAATACTCTATTCACTATGCTAAGTTGCCTTTCCAGAATGCTGGCTTTTTGAATAGGGGTGGGGAGTCTGGTGGATAATTCTAATTTCTGTCAAGTGATTTGGAGCAAGAATTTGTATGATCTGAACTCTGCTGCAGACATGGCTGGAGCATTTCCAGTACCTTTGCTGCTGTCCAGTCATTCTTAGTTGCCAGATCCATCTTTCTTCCTGACTAGAATCAATGGTCTGTGACTGAAATTAAATGCTGGATTCTCCTTCCAGACTGAGTAATTTTAGCTAGAGTTGTCTTTGACTCAGAATCTACCACTGTAGCCCCTATTCCCCAGCTTCAAATCTGAGCTCCTTACTCTGTTTTTTGAAGCAGCCAAGGGGAGAGCACCTCCCTCAGATTCTTGTATGGCCTCTCCCTCTCTTAAACTAGATTGTATCTGGGACTAATCTCCCTTGGTACCAGGGAATAACAAATCTCTGCTATTGGACTCCTGTTGTTCCTGAACCTACCATACCCCAAGCCAATCTCCTTTTTAGACATTCATGCCCCAATTCCCATTTTTAACCTGTCACACAATAAGATTTCCCAGTTCCCTTTTATATAGTGTGCTAAGGGATTTCTTTCTACCCCAGAGACCTAATCATCACCCTTCTTTCCTTTTTCATCCCTCTTCTCACTCTCTTCCTACAAGTTACTACTGGATTATTCAGAACTAAGACTACTTTTGGCAGAACATAAGTACGGTGAAAAATGAGGGAATTTAGATAATGTGGAAGCCTAGAAAGGGGTCAGTATGGGAATCCTAGGGGATGTTGGTGATTGGGAATCATAAGGAGGGTCCTGAGAAAGAAGACAGGGAGGCAGGAAGGCAGTTAGGAAGGAAAGAAAGAAGGCAGGAAGAAGTAAAAATAAAAAAAGAGAAAGGAATTAATAAAGAAAGAGGAGGAAAGAAAAGAAACAAATGAAATAAGGTATTTAGGAAGCAAGTAAAAGAAAGGGAAAAGATAAAATTAAGAAGAGAAAGAAAGAAGGAAAGAAAAAGGGAATAAAGGAAGGAAAGAATAAAGGAAGAAAGAATGAGAAAGAAAAGGAAAAGGTAAATGCTGCTAGATTTCTTTGATAGAGTATTAAAGGTACTGTTAAGGTATCAACATTATAGAAAGATTTTGTTAAAAATAATGTAATTTTTTTTTCATTTAAAATGAGTCTTATCTAGTCCAACAGTCACACCATAGCATTTGGTGATTATTTCAAAATGAATGAAGGAACTTATCCATGCTTCTATCTACGAATCCTGAGATTTCTTAAATATTTTCTTTGGATCAGAGAAATCTTTAGAGACCTCCTAAACACCATTTACTCCATTTAAGTGGTTTCTTGTAGACAGTGCACAAACATTGGACAATCACTTAGCTCTGTTTAAAGAAGATACCATCAGATCTATTCAACCCCTGGTATGTGAGTTTATTTCAATTTACATCATCTGACCACAGTCAAGACCACCCAAATTGCTAGATGAATGCTGAAGATTTGTAAATGGTGATTTCATCCTTATGTTTTTTTCCCATTGAGTATTTCTCTTTTCAAAGAACCCAAAACTTCTTTTAGGATTAAGCACACTGAAATCAGTCACACTATCCTTGAGTCTGTGGGTATTCTCTTACTTAACTTTGATACTAGTGAATTATTTTTTAGCATATTTATTGCATAGAAAACTTTAGATCTCCATTAAAAAAAGCTATAAAGTTTATTATGAGCTTCAGCATAATGAACTGGATAATGTAAAAGCAAACATGAACACCTATATTGAAAAGGTTGGATATATATAAATGTGTTTCACAAAACTAAGGTCAGAATCAGTAGACCAAGCAAAAGCTTAATTTTATTTCTAGTGGGTACCTTAATCAATGGACTGGACGTAATTTTCAGGCTGCGTTCTCATAGAAGCATTTTTACCTAAGGTTTGGTTCAAACACTCAATCAATAATCATTTAAATTTGTAGCTAATCTCACTGAGATAGTGATCTAGCTTTTGAGTCAGCATTTGGGCCTGATAGGAGCATCTGATAGTTATGATTGTTTTGCAATTTGAAAAATTAATCTTTGCAGAAAGGGTTCTGCAACTGGCAAAAAGGATGTTTAAACAGACTTTTTTTTTTTCTCCAAGCAGGGCTTTGAGTGTACTTAATATAAATTTCAGTCATCCTCGATATCCATGAGCCCAACATAAACTGTAATTCGGACAATTTATTTTCCATTAATAGGACTTTCAGAAAATATTAAGATAGACTGTTGCCATTATAACATCTGGACAATACTTCCCCGGAGGTCCTTTCTCTCTGGGAAACCTCATTTGACTCACATTAATGTTAATGGGCATTGCAAACATGTATCCAGAAAGTGTGTGCAGGGGGAGGGCTGTGTGGGAAAGACTTAAGAGGATGTTAATGTTTTTAACTTTAACACTTTGTCATTTTCACACTAAGATAATGACTTGAAGTCCCCAGAACGTGAAAAATCCAGTCATTATGAAAGTAAACCTTAGGGAAGTGTGTGTGTATGTGTGTGTATGTGTGTGTGTGTATTTATGTGTATATGTTTGCTACTGTTTATTCTTCCTTACAGAATCAATAGTTTGATGAATTAATCATCTTTTCCATCAGTTTGAGTGCAGGTAAAACCACATATATGCTCTTCGTGAAAGAGAAGAATCTTTTTTTTTCTTTAAATTCCCCTAACAACAAATTCTGTAACAGCTCTCTTAGTATCCTATTTCCATAGTGAGTGACTCTGTAGACAAAATTCCCACAGCCTGGCCCACCACACCCTTGGAACCAGTCATTGGTTCCTGCTATATAGGAAGAATAGAAGCAGCTTCTTGTCTAAGAAAGGCTTTGCTTAATTTTCAATGTCTTCTTATCTTACCGGAAATTAATCTAGAAATGGGGGAGGGGTAACAGCCCTCTGCATATAACAATGACTCAATGAATTTTGTGGAAAGGAGGAAGGAAGGAGAGGAGAAAGAGAGGAAGGAAAGAAGGAGGGAAAGAACAGAAGGAGGGAGGGAAGACCCTCTCTTCTAAAAAAGAAAAATCATTCAAGGAAAAGAAGCTGTCATAGTGACCTCATCTGGCAGAGTATATAACATTTTATACTTGAAGTCTACCATGTTTCTAATAAGATAAGAGGAGTCGCTTTCATCATCATTCTACTGAAGCTGGGATTATTCATTGCATTTTATCTGAATTTTGATGCTTTTTCATCTTGCTTTCATTTACATTATTATGACCATTGTATATATGCTCATCTGGTTCTTCAAGCCTATAGATTTCCAGTGAGTTGATGAGTATAGCTTATTAGATAAAGTCAAACAAAACCATTTTATATTAATTTACATTTTAAATATTTTGCCTCCCTGGTCTAGCTGCCTCATTGCTATACCTGGCTTGAAAATTTATTCTTATTTAAACACTTATAAGTTTGTTTTTATGATTTAGCTTACAATTGTTAAAGACATCCATTGATATTAAATTTTTCTAAATAATTGATAGAGGAGGGGATGAGCATCATGATGTAAATGGACATCATGTAAAATGAACATTTGATTTAGAGTCAAACAACCTGGATTTTAGTCATGGTTACCCAATTATTATTATTTTTTTCAGGCAATTGGGGTTAAATGACTTACCCAGGGTCACACAGCTAGTACAGCTAGTAAGTGTCAAGTGTTTGGTTTGAGGCTGGATTTGAACTCAGGTCCTCTTGATTTCAAGGCCAGTGCTCTATCTACTGTGCCACCAGCTGCCCCCACCCCAATTATTTCTTTATGTGACCCAGGAAAAGCACTTTTCCATCTCTGGATCTCAGCATCACTATATGTAAAATTAGGCTTAAGAAAAGATATGAGGAAATTGGACTTGATTTTCAAGGTCCTGTTCAGCTCTGAAATTCTATTTGTATATGATTGGGGCAAGTCACTTTATATTTGTGACACTGTTTCTTTCTGTATAAAAGAAAAGGATTGGACTAGATATTCTCTCTCTATTCCAGCTTTAAGTCTTATGATCCTATACCCCTTCATTGAATGATCTCCTCTAAACAAGATAAATAAGGCTTATTGCATAAATAAATTGGTACATTTTTAATATTTTGAGCACATCCTCTGTAATGTGTGGGTGGTACAAGGATTTAAAAAGTAAATCTAAAATCTTAATTTATGATTTTTAAACTGACTCAAAGAACCTTCATAGAATGAAATGGATTCACATTTAGGTGTTAGAGTTCAGATTAGAATGGAGAGTTCTCACCTACCCAAACTATATTCAATACTCTAAGCTTTGTAGCCCTTCCTATTTTCCCCACTCCTCTATACCTCCCAAGAGAAAAATGGCCAAAAATGGGAGATTTAAAAAAAATCAGCTTTTACCACACAAAAAGCTTAGGTAGCTGTCCTCCAGGCAATGTGTCTCTAACTCATGCTCTGACAGCTTTCTGTATTCAGCAGGGAACCATAATGCTAAGGTCACAATTAGCTGTGCAATCCTCTGTGTTTATTTTAGTGTATATCTAAAACATACTTTGAAAACAGAGAGAGACAGGCATTTCGAATAACAGCAACAATCTTGTTTAGAGGGAAGAGTGACAGCTGAAAACTCTTATTTTCCTGGCCTGATTTTTCTGAGTATTTCACACAGCACTTTCAAAACACCATAAATAACCCTTCTTTAGATAAATAGACACATCCATATGCAGGATGCAGAGAGTTTGGGTTAGTTATGGTTTGGAGTCACTGTCAAGGGGCTGTTGTTAAACTGCTTAATCTCCTAGACAGCAAAGACTGGAAATCAAGTTTTGTTTTTGTTCGTTTTTTTGTTTTTGGCCTCTTCTTGATGTCTAGATAATGTTATGGAAGTAAGAGACATTCAGTGAATATTGGTACTCAAATGGCTTCTTATGTGACATTACTGTCTTTCCAAATTTTGTCTATCCTTCAAGGCTCTTGAATGCTATACATAAGAACTATCAATGTTGTGCTGTAGAAATAATGCTAGATTTGGAGTCACAGGATCTGGGTTTCAATACTGGCTCTATCACTTATTTCCTCTTGGGTAAGTCATTAGCCATTGTGAACTCCAGTTTCTTCAACTATAAATGAGGGTATTGGACTAGATGACTTCAAAGGTTCCTTCCAGCTCTCACTCCTACGACAGCTATCTTTCCTGAGCCAATTGTTTTTTACTATATAAGTGGCTTGTAGAAAAACTTGACTTTTAGGGATCATAGAATCACTGAGTGGGGAAGGCTTTAGCTATATGGGGCAGAATGAAGTGTAATGCTTCAAAGGTCAGCTCAGTGCCCTGCACCTAGTAGACACTTAATATGTCCTTATCAAATCGAATTAAATAAAAGTAATATGTCCTTACCAATTAGATCTATTTATTCAAAGTAGAATGCCTCAGGCTAGAGAAGTAGAATGTGCTCTTCCATCATTGAAGGTATTGAAGTGGAGAGTAGATAATTGCTTCTTCTTTTTTTTTTTTTTTTCCAGTAGAGGGAATTTTGTAGAGGGGATTTTTATATCAGAAGGTGGATAAACTAGATGGCTTCTAAGATCTCTTCCAATTCCAAGACTATATGAATTACTTTTGAGATGCTCTAATACCATCACCAGTCAATGAATACCCCCTACAATGTCCCTGGCAAATGTTCATTTAACCTTTGCTTGAAGAGCTGTGGTTTTCAAGGGGACCTCATCCTCTCACAAGCCAGCTCCAACCACTTACTCTGACTTAGAAGAAATAACTTCAGTTGGTCAAAAAGTCACAGTGACTGAATCAGATTCTGGTGGTGGCTTCTCTATTTGTCTTTCAAAGCCCTGACACAGGGCTCTTTCACAGTATTTACTGTTGTTACTTCCCAAAATATATTTTCTATATCTTCTAAGACAAATAGCCCGTATATCACTAAATTGTCATTCATCATTATAGGCTTGGAAGGGATGTTAGGGATCATTTTAGTTGAATCCCCTTGTTTTTTTCTGACCTCTTTACAAGATTATAAATTCTCACCCTTCTTGAAAGTAGGGATTGTCATTTGCCTTTCTTTGTATCCCCAGTGCTTAGCACAGTGTCTGGTACATAGTAGGTACTTAATAGATCCTAGTTGACTGACTGACTTTTTTATTCATCTTCAAATCCATTATTTTCCTAGAAACATGTACAATACTAGCAAACAAACAAAACACCTAATTTGAACATATTACTTTAGAGTTTATAAAATTGTTTGCATATGCCATCTAATCTCATCCTTATGACAATCCTAAGTATGGCAGTACAAGTATCTTTATCCCCATTTCACATATGGAAAAAAAATGAGGTTAAATAACTTTTAAACATGAATGAGACCTTAGAGTTCAATTCAATTCAATTAAACAAATGTATATTAACTTCCTGTTAGTTGTAAGACTCTGTGGCTACAAAGACAAAAATAAAGCATCCCCCACCTTGGAGGAGGTGACATTCTATTGGAGGGATAAAATAGAAATATACAGCTAAGTATAACAAGGTAATTTACTGAAAGAACAGTAGTAACTGGGAGGATCAGGGAAGATCTTAATGGAGCAGATGACACCTGAACTGAGATTTGAATAAATAATGATTCTGAAAGTTAGAGTTAAAGAGGGTGTATATTCCATACATGGGAATGGCTTGTGATGTGAGAGCTAAGATAGGGCAACAGTTTATAGTCTAGGTGGAGGAGAATGTAGAAAGCATGAAGGGGAGTGACTGTAATATAAGGCTGAAAAAATAGGAGAGATTAGTAGTGTGAAAGGCCTGAAATCTTAGCCTGAATAGTTCATAAATATAACCTAAAGGACATATGAACTCACTGAAGGTCTTTTAAACAGAGCAGTGACATGGTTGGATTTGTGCTTTAGTAAGATACTTTTGTAGCCCAGGCTCGGAGTTTTTAGGCATGGTCAAGGCTGGGCCATAGATGGATAGGTTCCTCACTAATAGGCCTTACTGCCCCTTGTGACCTTCCTTTTCTGGCATGTGCTAAAGAGCTAGTTATAAAGGAGCAAATGCAAAGTCTTACCTTCAGAGGTTCTGTAAGACCAGGATGTATACAAGGAACCAGCCCTGTTTACTGCCACTCATTCCATGGAGGTCAATATTTACCTTGAAGGGAACCTGAAACCTAACTCAGAGGTTTTATTGGCTCTTTTAGATGCATCCTCCCTCCCCAATTCACTGGAGGAGTTGAACTTTGAAAGCCAGGAGTACTGAAATCTTTTGTAGAAACAGAAAAACTGGAAGTTGTCCTATATGCATACACTGTTCTCCCTCATTTCTGCCTACTGGCTTCCCTGGCATCCTTTAAGTCCTAAAAAAAATTCCATCTCCTACAGGAAGCCTTTCTCAACCCCTTTTAATTCTAATGCCTTCCCTCCCTTAATTATTTCTTATTTATGCTGTATATACAATGTTTGCACATATTTGTTTGCTTATTGTGTCCCCTATTAGGTTGTGAGCTTTTTGAGGTGAAGTGTTGTCTTTTGTCTATTTTTGCATCTCCAGTGTTTACCATAGAACCTGGAGTGGTGTTTATTAGTTGAATTCTTCTGCCTCTACTTCTCCTAGAATAGACTAATAGCTGGTAGGTGCAGGACAATTGTCAAAATAAATAAGGAATTAAGAAGACTCATATTAGGAGCTCTGATGGTAGTATAGATAAATTTAGGTAAGAAGTATTGAGGGCCTGAACTAGGGAGCAGAAACACAATCACATGTATAAGAAATATTGTGGAGACAGACTTGATGGGACTTAGCAATTGACTGCAAATGAGAGGAAGTAAGAAGAGTTGATGATTCAGAGGTTATAGATTTTAATGACAAGAAAAATGGAACTTTTGACAAAATCTTTTAAAAAAAAGTGAGCAGGGACAGATTTTGGGGGAAAGATTATGAGCATAATCAGGGCTTTGTATAGTCTGGCACATAGTAGGTTCTTAATAAATGTTTGTTGACTGAGTTTCATTTTGAGTTGAATTTGAAAAGCCAATGAGACATTCAGGTGAAAATGTCCAATGGGTACCTGATCATTCAGAAAGAGAGTTCAGGAAAGAAACTAGGGTTAGATATAACAATTTGGGAGTTATCTAAATAAATATGGTAATTAAGCATTTAGGAAAGAATGAGATCAAGGGAAAAAGTTTAGAGAGAGAGGAAAAGAGGGCTTAGCATAGAGCCTTGGTGAACAACTCAAAGGCAAATAGATTAGGTGTTATTATCATTCCCATTTTATAGAGGAAGAAACTGAGCCTTCAGTGACTGGCCTAGGGTCATGTAGCTAATATATATTTGAGGCAGGATTAAAATTCAGGTTTTCCTGACTCCAGCATCAGCGCACTCACTCAATTCAACAACCCAACTAACTCAAGTATTTGCTAATCCCTATCTCTGTGCATGTCGCAAGTGTTTCCCTTTTTCCTGTCAATGCCTGCACATTTACTTTCTTTTGCTTAGGTTCTTAACTTTGAGCTTCACTATCCATGACCTTCTGAATCTAGGAGTGTTCTCCTTTGGTAGTTTACCTAAACTGGGAGTCCTCGATGAAGGGGCATGGTTCTTTTCCAGAAATGAGAACATTATTTCCCTCTTGGTTTTCATACTCTTTTTGTATCCTGGTTTTTGCCCTCTTTCAGTGGGGGTACTATTATTGATAGACCTTGTGCTCTACTCCCTTCTTTCTGCCTTTCCAAGCCCTCAGGGTTTGGATTTACTGAAGAACCAAGAAATTAAAGGCATGCTGAAGACCACCCAGTCTAATTATTTCACTTGACAGATTAGAAAGCCGAGGTAAAATGACCCGTCCATGGTCACACAGGTAAAGAGTAATCGAATCAGAGCATGAGCCCAGTCTCTTATAAAGAGCTCAGTTCTCTTTCTAGCATGCTATTCAGCCTTTTTATATCTTAGCCTATTGGTGATAACTTTATATTGACTTAACTATATATTTTATTCCAATATTTGAAGTTTCAGTTTGAGTTATTGATACAGTGATAAGAGACAGAGATGGACAGTTAGAGGACATGAGTTTAAATGTTAGCTCTGCTAGATACTTACTATCTTGTGATCTTCTTTGTGTCCCATTTCCTCATCTGTAAAATGAAGAGACTGGATAAGGAATGGTAAAAGTCTCTATGATCCTCTGACTTTTTTAAACTAAATTTGGAGATTTATAAGTGAGAGAGTTAAGAAAATCCAATAACACATTTGCTTGTTCCATTAAAGGAATAATATGGATCTCTTGAAGCAGACTATCCAAAATACATAAAATTGTTGTTCTAGTTAAAATACATTTTATCTTCTTCCTTCTTTACTGATGCTGATTACCTTCCTAATATGGTATGGCAGCTATATTAGGATTCCATAAAATGAATTCATGGAGAAGACTGCAGTGGTAAGATAAGGAGACATAGAACTGATAGCAGAAAAGGGTAAAACTGGAATATTACAAAGCAGGGCTGGTATGATGTTATTACTTGTTTTGTGTGCACAATCTACATTGTAGTTGGGTCAGCATGGGCTACTATTTGCCAAAGTCAGCCAACCTTTCCCACAACTTAACTGAAAGGGTTTGAATTATGATCATTCCAGGGGCCAGGAAGTACACATGCAATTCAATCTGACCATCCGTGTATTTGAGTGCCTGTAGGTAATTTCTGTAGCTGTAGTAAGTGTGGTTTCCATAACAAAAACAACAATAATCAACTCATCTCTATCTAGCTCTTTTTGACTTCACACAATGTTGAATTGTACAACAACCTCGTTATGTAGGCAGCTTGAGTATCCTCATCCCCATTTGATTAATAAGGAACCTGGGGCTCAATTAAAAGTTGTGTGGTAGGCTCAGTCACAGATATCATACATCAGAATTACAAGAAAATGTCTAGAAGACTCTCTTATTTTATAGATAAGGAAATTGAGGTCCAAAGAGATTAAATGATTTACCCAAGATGACATAATTACTAATTGGCAGTAAAAGGGATTATATAAAATTTCTGATCCGTCACATATTAACTGACGTATGGTAAACTATTTTCCAAACCTTAAAGAATGATATAAATGTCAGCTAGGATTATTATTATTTATTATTATTAGTGCATTTTCTGACTCCAAGGCCTGTATGATTATTATTAAAGGATAGTCCAAAGTATGTTTTTTTTCCCTTTTCCCCTTTAGTAATCTACTTTAGTGAGCTTTGCCAAGTATATTAACATATGTTAGTACATCAGCAATGTACAAAGAAGAAAACAATTTAGAGTTTGAAACAACTTCTGGGACAATCCAAGCATTCATTTATAGTTGAAGGACTTCTGGAAGCTAGGTGAGGCAGTAGAGACTGTCAGGCCTGGACCCATCTTACTGAGTTCAAATCTGGCCTCAGGTACTTACTTGCTGTGTGGCCCTGGACAAGTCACTCAATCCCTTTTAGTTCAGTTTCCTCATCTGTGAAATGGTCAGGAGAAGGCAATGGCAGACCATTCCAGTATCTTTGCCAAGAAAACTCCAGACATGACTAAAAAACAACAGAATAAAATCTCGGGCCAAGGTAGGTTAAATGATTTGTCCGTGAACATTCAAGGAATGAGGCAGTAAGCATAGTAGATAAGAGTGCTCTACTTGGAGTCAAAAAAACTTCAGTTCGAATCCATGCTTTAAATGTTTATTATTTATGTGACCTTCACTCAACTCTTATAGCCTCAGTTTCCTTATCTATGCAATGTAGATAATAAAAGCACCTCCCTCACAAGGTTGTTGTAAGGAACAAATGAGATAATGTATCTAAATTGCTTAGTAAACCTTAAAATTCATTATAAATGCTTGCTATTATCAATAGTGAATCCAGGTTTTCTGACTCCAAATACAATACTCTTTCCATCACACCAAGAGATCAATCAGTCAACATGCATTTATTAAGCACCTACCATTATCTTTGAAAATTTAATTTCTGTTTTAGATACCAATTCTTTTCTCAGTAACTAAACTGATTTTCTTCCTCCTTGAGAGTTAGACATATGATCCTACAGAACTTCAGAGATAGAAGGGACAACAGAGATCATTTAGTCCAACTCCTCTCATTTCACAGATGAGGAAATTGAAGGGCAAAGAGAGAAAGTAATTGCTTAATTTTACACAGACAGGAAGTGGCAAGTCCTCAGTTTAGGGAGGAAGGTAGTGGAAAGGCCATGAGTTCTGGGGTCAAATGACGTGGGTTCACATCCTTCCCCTGAGAGTTACTATCTCTACAACTATGGCTAGTCACAAACTTCCTTGGGCCTCAGTTTCCCCATTTGTAAATGGTGGGTGGGATTATAACAGATGGTTGCTGATGTCTCTTCCAGCATTTAATTAATGGTCCACTGAATCCTGACTCTCAGACCACCAGTGCCCTTTCTACTTTACCCTTGTTCTTTATCTCTTAGATAAGATTGTAATCTGTAGAACTCCTGATTTAAAGGAGAGAAGGGAAATGGACACGAAATGGCTGATGACAACTTTTTAAAATACTTTTCTATGTTTTTTGTGGCACAAGTAGCTAGAATTCTGACTGTGGAGCCAGAAGGCCTTGTTTAAATATCTTTCTAGTTGCGTCTTCATGGCCAAGTCCCCCAACCTCTCAGAGCTTCATCGGTAAAGTGACCATAATGATACCTGCTGTACCTACTACAACCTACTAAAGGTTGTAGGAGTAAAGCACTGTACTTTACAAACCTCAAGACACTAGATATGTGTGAATGGTTAGGAATATATTTATTATTGTGATGAAAAGTGGCTGTTGTTCCTCCCACCCAACTGGAAGTGAATCTTGTTATTGAACCTGAAAGTATTTTCATCCTGGGAATACTAAATTATGGCCAGAACTACATTTATGGGGAGCAGGTGGCTGCACACTCAGTGTGATCTCAGGGGGAGGGAGGGTCCTCTGCCCCCCAAAATACCTCCTCCACCTGTTTACTGATGCTTGAAATTCCATTTTACAAGAGACAGTTAGAGATGAGACTTAAAATGCAACTCCTTTCGTTTTCTCAGGAGAGGAACATAATGACTTAAGTTGATTTCTTTGCCAAGGGGTAGGAGTGGGAAGTCTGGACCTGTGATTTCATCACTTTAGGGAACTCCCAATATGAAATCTTTTTCTGCTAGTGTACATCATCACTTCATCTATGTCTTTAGCAACTTATCTAGAGGCCCTGAGATGGTTAAGTGATTAGAGTAAGTTCACATAGATAATGAATATTGGGGTAGAAGTCAAACCAAGGTCTTCCTAAATCCAAAGCTGACGCTCTATCTGCTATACACTGTCTTGTGACTTAAGATCATGAGAAGGTATAAATGACTGAAAAATGATGCTTTCCTAGAGCAAGTTTCAATAAAGAGAATGAGGAGAAAACAACAAGATAAAGGCAGAACTAACGAGGGACAGAGTGTCATGGAAGCAAAATAAGAAACAGCAAAATGGAGGCCTGGGATGTTGACAAAACCTTTGACTTTACAATTTTGCTTCAGGAAGGTCCTATAATGAGGCCTTGTGAAGGTCTACGTTTTGAATGGAGAAATAGAAGTTAGCTGATTCCATGTTGTGGGGGTTGTAACACATATTTATTTTTTTTAATTATTTACTTCATTAGGTATTTCCCAATTACATGTAAAACAATTAATTTAAAAATATTTTGAGTTCCAAACTTTCTCCCTCCATCTTGCCCTACTCCTTGAGAAGGCAAGCAAATTGAATTTGATTATACATGTGAGGTTATGCAAAACATTTTCATATTAGCCATGTTACAATAGAAAGCACAAATAGAATAAAACAACAACAATAAAGAGAGTAAAAAAAATATGCTTCAATCTGCATTCAGAGTTTATCAGTTCTGTCTCTGGAGCTAGATAGCATTTTTCATCATGGGTAATTGGAATTGTCTTAGATCAGTGTCTTGATCAGAGTAGCTAAGTCTTTCATAGTTGATCATCATTACGATGTTGCTATTATTGTGTATAATGTTCTCTTGGTTCTACTCACTTCACTTTGCATGAGTTGATAGACATTTTCCTAGATTTTTTTCTGAAACCATCCTGCTTGTCAATTTTCATGGCACAATTGTATTCCATTACAATTATATATTCCAACTTGTTCAGTTATTCTCCATTTGATGGGCATGCCCTCAATTTCCAATTCTTGGCTATCTCAAAAAGAGCTGCCAAAGTATTTTTGTACAATAGGTCCTTTCCCCTTTTCTTTGAACTCTTTGGGATACAGACCTAGTAATGGTATCGCTGGATCAGAGGGTATGGACAGTTTTATAGCTCTTTGGGCATAATTCTAAATTGTTCTCCAGAATGGTTGGATTAATTCACAACTCCACTAATAGTGCATTAGCTCTCAATTTTTCTACATTCCCTCCAGCATTTGTCATTTTCCTTTCCTGTAATGTTAGCCAATGTGATAGGTATGAGATGGCATCCTAGAGTTGTTTTAATGTGCATTTCTCTAATCATTAGTGATTTAGAGCATCTTTTCATGTGACTATTAATAACTTTGATTTCTTGTTTCTGAAAATTGTCTATTCATATCCTTGGACAATTTAGAAATTGGGGAATGGCTCTTCTTTAAAATTTGGTTCAGATTCCTATATATTTGAGAAACAAGGCCTTTAGAAGAGAAACTTGCTGCAAAATTTCCTTCTAATTTTGGCTGCATTGGTTTTGTCTGTGCAAAGTTTTTTAATTTCACGTAACCAAATTATTTTATTTCCCATTCTCCCCTCTCTCTAGTTTAGACACAAACTCTTCTTTTATCCATTTTTGACATGTACATTTTCCCACGTTCCCTTAATTGACTTATGATATTCCCCTTTATATCTAAATCACTTACCCATTTTGATCTTATCTTGGTATACCATGTGAAATGTTGGTGTAGGCCTAATTTCTGCCAAACTGCTTTCCAGTTTTCCCAACAAACTCTACTCAGATGTTGTATTATTAACTCAAAAGCTTGAATCTTTGGGTTTATCAAACATTAGATTATGATGGTCATTTACTACTGTGTATTGTATGTCTCATCTATTCAATTGATCCGCTACTGTATCTTTTAGCCAGTATCAGATTGTTTTGATGTTTGTCGCTTTGTAATATGGCTTGATATCATGAACTGCAAGGCTGTCTTTCTTAAAATTTTTTTCATTGAATCCTTTTTGGTCTTCCAGATGCATTTTGTTACTATTTTTTTTCTAGCTCTATGAAGTAATTCTTTGGTAGTTTGATTGGTATGGCACTGAATAAGTAAATTAACCTAGGTAGGATTGTCATTTTTATTATATTGGTTTGGATTATCCATGAACAATTAATATTTCTCCAGTTGTTTAGATTGTCTCTCTTTGTGCAAAAACTGTTTTGTAATTGTGTTGATATAATCCCTGGGTTTGTCTTGTCTTGTAGACTCTTAAGTATTTTATATTGTCTGTAGTTATTTTAAATAGAATTTCTTTTTACATCTCTTGCAGCTGGGTTTTGTTGGTAGTATATAGAAATGCTGATGATTTATTTGGGTTTATTTTCTATCCTGCAACTTTGCTGAAGGTGTTAACCATTTCAACTAGTTTTTTTTTTTTTTTTTTGGTGATTCTGTAGGGGCTTCTTTAAGTATACCATCACCTCATCTGCAAAGAGTGATAGTTTTATTTCCTCATTGCCTTTTTTTATTCCTTCAATTTCTTTTTCTTTTCTTATTGCTGTAGCTAGCATTTCTAGTACAATATTAAATAATGGTGGTGGTAATGGACATCTTTGCTTCACCCCTAATCTAATTGGGAAGGCTTCAAGTTTATCCCTATTATAGATAATGCTTGTTTTTAGTTTTAGGTAGAAGTTACTTATAATTTTAAGAAAGGCTCCATTGATTCTTATGTTTTCCAGCATGTTTAATAGGAAGTCAAAGGCTTTTTCTGCATCTATTGATAAAATAACATATTTTTTTTGTTGCTACCCCTGCCTTTTTTTCCTTCAGCTGATACATAATATATTCTGCTCCAGCCCCTCATTTTAACTGTGTGTATCTCTGTTTCAAGTGTGGTTATTTTAAACAACATATTGTTACATTTTGGTTTCTAATCCATTTTATGACTGAGTTTATCCCATTCACAGTTGTGATAACTAACTGTGCATTTCCTTCTATCCCATTTTCTTCTGTTTATCCTTCTCTCTCTTTTTATTTGACTTCTCCTCTAAAGCCTGTTTTGCTTCTGAACAGTGCCTTATTTTATCTGTCCTCCCTTTTATGACCCCGTTTCTTTTATACTCTTCCCCTCCTATTTCCCTGTCAGGTAAGATAGGTTTCTATTACCAATTGAGTATGTGGTGTGATCTGGGGAGAGGTGTGGTCACTGCTCTCTTGGTCTGCACTCTGGTCCTTAACCATGAAGGGTCCCTGATCCCTTGGGATTGCGATTAATACTTTTCCTCTGGGTTCTTCCTCCTTCTGGCCCATAAAAAGATATTGTTCCTCAGGATCCTTCATCCTTTAGGGATGGAAATATTACTATTTCTTAGGGTTTTCACTCCCTCTTAACCAAAACTCCTCCTCTCTGCCCTTGCAATATGACCTCAAAGTGTGTATAGGCAATGGAATTGCCAAATATCATCTGGAACTGAGTGCAGTGCTAGCATAGAAGAACCCTGTAATCTTTTTCTGACCAGTTGTCAGATCCCCTTACCATTTCTAGTTTGAGAGCTCCCAACACTACTGCTGCTTCTGTCACCAGCTCCTAGACCTGCCACTGGTATTTCATCCATGTGGGTTCTGGGTCAGCCTTCTTCCCCCTCTCACAGATATCTGTTTCTGACCTACTATGTTGTCTTCGGCTAGAAGAATATCTCACTCTGACCTTTTGTGGGCTCAGCTATTCCAGAATTTAATTTGAGACATTCTTTTAAAGTCATTTGGAAGGGAATGTTGGGAGAGCTCAGCTCTGCTCTGCCATCTCCACTATGTCACTGGAAGTCCTCCATATTTATTCTTTAGTTATTAGTTGAACATAGGATTCTGTGGCCTATTGGATTCAATTTCATATTTGGAATTAGGAGGAGAGGAGGAGAAAGGGAATAAGCATTTACATAGTGCTTACTATGTGTCAGGCAGAGTGCTAAGTACTTTACATATTATCTCATTTGATTCTTTCAAGCTTGTGAAACAGGAGCTGATATTACCCTCATTTTAGAGTTGAGGAAACAGAATACAAAAACAAAAACAAAAACAAAAACAACAACAACAACAAAAAAAAACAGAATTTAAGTGATTTGCCAAGGGTCACATAGCTAAGTGTCAGAAGCTTGATTTGAATTCAGATTGCCTTGACTCTAGATATAGCACTCTGTCTGAAATATTATAGGATTATAGAATCTTAGAGTTGGGAGGTAACTTAGAGGTCTTCTAAACAAACCCAGATATATAAAATGATTCTCGTCTACAATTTCTCTGACTAGCGGTCTTTCAATTTTTGAAAGCACTAGTGATGGCATCTTCAGTTAGGCAGCAGATTAGCCTTTTAGGTAGCTTTGATTGATAAATAGCATAGTATAACAGAAGATTGCTAAAAATAGAATCAGAAGAACTCATGGTAAAGGTGAAAGATTGTTGAATATAGAGACAGAATTTGGATTAAATTCAGGTCTGCTATTTGCTACCTGTATCACCTTGAACAAGTCAATAAATACCAGGTCTTCTGTTTCCTCCTCTGTAAAGTAAGGAGGTTGGACCAAATGACTCCTAAGGTTTCTTCTACTTCTAATCGTACTATCTAGGTGCTAGTCCCTATTCTGCCACATTATAGTCCTATAGCCTTGGATAAATCATTTCAGTAATTTGCTTCCCAGTTTCTTTATCTGTACAATGAATAGATTAATCTAGATGATCTCTTAGGTTACTTCTGACTTTAACAATCTAAAATGTGGATTCTTTTTATTTTTATCATGAGCTGAAATTAGCATTCCTATAACTTCCAACCAAAGATCTTAGTTATGACTTCTGGGGCAAAAAAGAACAAGTTGGCACAGGAGGAATATGGGTGACACAGTAGATAGAGCATTGTAGCAAGAGTCATGAAAATCTGAGTTCAAATCCTGCCTCTGAGTTCAAATCCTTCCTTAGACACTTACTAGCTGTGGGACCCTAGTCAAGTCATTTGACCCCAATTTGCATCAGTTTCCTCATTTGTAAAACTGGGATAATAATAGCACCTACTTCCTCAGTTTGTTGTGAGGATAAAATGATATAATATTTATAAAGTACTTTGCAAACCTTAAGGTTCAATATAACTGCTGGCTATTCTTCCTTCCTCCCTCCTTCTCTCCCTTTCTTCCTCCTTCCCTCCTATCCCTCTCTTCCTTCCTTCCTTTTTTTCTTATTTCATATTTCCTTCCTCCCTTCTTCCCTCTGTTCCTATATCCATTCTTCCTTCCTTCTTTCTTTCTTTCTTTCCTTCCTTCCTTCCCTCTTTCCTTCCCTCCTTCCTTCCTTTTTTCCTTCCTTCTTTCTTTCCTTTCTGCCTGTCCATTTAACAAGTTCTAAGTTGATCTGAATGTATTATCTGGGTGTATTAGAGAAATGTAAACTCAATGTGAATTAGCATCACGATATGGTGGCATATCATAGGCTGTATTAAGAAGGGCATAGTATAAAGAGTTGCTAGTTCTCCTCTACCATGTCATCATCAGGCCTCATCTTGAATATTGTATTTACTTGTGGGTACTATGGTTTACAGAAGACTTTAGTAAGTTGAATAATTCCAGAGGATGGCAACTAAGATGGTGAAATTCCTTGATTTGCTTATTTTGGTTGGAAAAATAAATATTGGAGGGAGAAGAAGGGAGAATGATAATTCTCTTATTCTTGAATGGTTATCATATGTAAGATAAGCTATACTTGTTCTATTTGTCCCCAGAGGTCAGTACCAGAAGCAACGGTGGAAGTTGCAAAGAGGCAAATTTAGACTTGATATACAGAGAACAAAAACAAAAACAACTGTCTAACAATTCAAGTTGTCAGGAAATGAAGTGGGTTGCCTCCAGAGGTGTTAGATTCCTTTCTCTTGAAGGTCTTCAAAAAGAGACTGCATGACTACCTCTCAGATGTCTTGATGGAGATTTCTTTTTTTTTTATGGGTTGGACTAAATATATGAATGAGATTCCTTTGAACTCTCAAAATTCTGTGATTCTGTGATTTACACAACTTACATTTAAATTAGAAGAAACTACCAATTTTAGGTAAAAATTATTAAGGTGAGGAATATAAAAGCAAAAAGAAACAGAAAATGTAATTTAACATTGAAAAATCAAAACTCACACACTCTTACTTAGCTATTTAAATGGATCCATGGTCACCAAGATGGGAATACTCTCTCCTTTGGTGCTGTGCTAATCCATGCCCCCTGGGCAAATTACTTAACCTCCCTGGGCTTCCATTTCCTCATTTGTAGGAAAATAGTGAGATGTTTCAACTTGATCAAGCCTTAAGGCTTGATAACAGCTAATACTCACAAAGTCTTTTAAGATTTAAAAAGTGCTTTACATATATTACCTTATTTGAAACCTCACACTTATCCAGTGATATAGTTGATATTACTACCATCTTACAGATGAAGAAATTGAAGCAAATAGAGGTTGAGTGACTTGCCCAGGGTCACACATTTAAGAAGTATGTGAAACAGCATTTGAACTCAGGTCTTCCTGACTCCACATCTAGCCCTCTAGCCATTGGGCTACCTGCTGATTACATGACAAGGCCTAGTTTTATGATCCAATAAATACATGCATGTATGCATGCTCTTTTTGGGTAATTTTTGTCCGTATCTTCTCCATAAAGAATCCAATTAAGGACAGGAATCCTTCCCTTGGTTCTTTTTCACATTTAATGGATACTAGTATAATATTTTAATCATCCATATTTATCCCTTACTCTTTCTACATGACCAGCTTATCATCTTTTTTTTTTTAGCCATATACACTTTGATGGTATCTTTTATGCAATGTCATTGGTTACAGGTTTCATTCAACTTATACACACTAAACATTTATTAATAATCCTGTGAATCTGCTGGGTTTTTTTAACTTTGGAAATTATGGTATTCTGTGACTCACAACACTCTAGGAAAAAACGTTGTTAAAGCATTGGGTTTTGTCACTTCAAATCTCACATGTATAGTAAAAGCTCTGTATACTTTCTGCAGTCTAATCTTCTTCAGCTCAGTTCGACCCAGATCTTCATCCATTTTCAGGTATGTTCAACAAAGATGTTCTAATGGGGTAACTCAATGGGCTGCCTGTCCACCTTCATGTCAGAATGAATCAAAATCAAAAGGGTATTTTCTAGAAAGTAGAAGGCAAAATAAAGTAATAGATTATAGTTTTGTTAAAGGGAACCAAGATACAGAGAGCAAGAAGAAACAGTACAAAACGGCGGTGTGTGGCATTGTTTTGAACTACAAGGTACAGAAGTTTCTGCTCATACTATTCTACAATACAGATTTCCATTTCCATACTCAGAATATGTAGACAATTTGGAAGAAATCCAGACAGCAACAATAATGATTAAGGAAAGAGAGAGATTGGTTTAAGAGAAAAGACTAAAAGAGGCAAATCTGTATAGTTTGGCAGAGGACTGACTATGGGAGTATACTGCAACTATCTACAAAAATCCTAAGGGTGAAAACACTATGGAGTGTGAGGAATTAATTACCATAAAATGATGGGGTGTAACATAAAGAACTAGGAAGAAAGAGAAAATTATACTAAATGTCAGATATAGGAATGACAGCCTGAGACATTTAAAATAGGCTCACTAAAACAAACTAGATCATAGGATTTAGAGCTGGAGGGAACCTTACAGATCATCATCTTTTCCAACCCTCTTATTTTACAGAGAAGAAAATTGAGGCCCAAAGAGAGAAGAGAACTTGCCCAAGGTCACACAGTGAGGTCAAGGCAGAATGAGGATTTGAATCCAAGTGTATTGGTCCCAAGTCCATTGCTTTTTCCGTGACACCAAGCTGATAGACAATATTATTTTGGTGTTTAATCTTCTAGCCCAGGGTATCCAAAAGATTCAGGCCTTGTCTATTATTGGTAGTTCTACCTTCTGATCTGTGGGGTTTTTTGGGTCTAATTTTTGGTTTCCCTTTCTCATAGAGATGTAAGATAGGAAGGAAGGAAGGAAATAAGTGTTTATTAAGTGTCTACTTACATGCCAGGCATGGTGCTAAGCCTTTACAAATATTCTCATTTTATCCTTACAACAGCCCTGGAAAGGTAGGTAGTATTATTATCCTCATTTTACAGTTGAACGTAGACAGAGGTTAAGTGACTTATCCAGAGTTACATACCTTCTAAGTGTTTGAAGCCAGATTTGAACTCAGGTCTTCCAACTCCAGGACTAGTATTCTATATAGTGTTCAAATGAAACAATTCATGTGCTTCATCGTTGATAGAGAATTTGATTAAAGTTGTGTTTTCATTATTCATTGGTATAACGGATAAAATGATTTAATGGAAAGGGGATTATTAGACTTAAAATCAGTATATCTGGGTACTAGTCTTCCATTTAATATGGTGTGCTGTGTAACCTTGGATAGGTCACTTCACTTTTCTGTGCCTCAGTTTCCCTATCTGTGTGAAACACAGAGCATTGCATTAATTTCTACTCCTGTCCAATCCTAAAATCTGGTTAAACTTTAATTATGGGAGAAAATAAGTGAGGGAGTGCTATGTGCTTACCTTGGAGTTAAGAGACTTGAATTTGAGTTCTGACTTGGATCCTGGGCAAGTAATTGAGCTTTTTTGAGACTCCATTTCCTCATCTATGAAATGGAGATAATGCTTCTTCTCCTCTCCTTGCAAATGATTATTCACTCAGGGAGAGCAATTGGTCCTGTAGGTGGTTGCGAGAGTGAAATTTCTTCTCACTTTGCACACATTTACTTCTTGCTCATAAACTTTAACAGAATGCAAATCACCAAATCTCAGATTTGAAAAGCACCTCAGAGGGACCACCTGGTCCACCCCAAACTTGAACAAGCACCTTCTTGATGTTATCCCTGGCAAGTAGCCATTTAGCCTTTGCTTGTAGCTTAAGGTATATAATCTCTAAATGGGCTGGGGGAATGCTATGTCCTAAACCAGAGTGGGGAAACTATGGCCTCGAGGCCACAGGTGGCCTTCTAGGTCCTTGGGTGCAGCCTTTTTGTTTTGTTTCAGGCAATTGGGGTTAAGTGACTTGCCCAGGGTCACACAGCTAGTAAGTGTCAAGTGTTTGGTCTGAGGCTGGATTTGAACTCAGGTCCTCCTGACTTCAGGGCAGGTGCTCTATCCACTGCACCACCTAGTTGCCCAAGGGTGCAGCCTTTTTACTGAGTCCAAGTTTTACAGAACAAATCCTTTTATTAAGGGGATTTGTTCTGTGAAGTTTGGATTCAGTCAAAGGGCTGTACTTGAGGACCTAGAGGGCCACCTGTGGCCTCGAGGCTGTAGGTTCCACCCCTGTCCTAAGCAAACCATTCCATTTTCAGGTAGCTCTAATTACTACAAAAATAACAACAACCACAACAACAATAATAAAATAAAAATCTGTCCTAATTTCTACTTGAATTTCTACCTATTTATCACCAAAGAGAACAAGCTTAAATCCTCTTTCACATGACAATTCTACCAAAATTTGCTTGCAGAATGAAGTCCTAAATCCTTAATCTGACATTCAGGCCCCTGCCTTGGAACCTAATTTTCTTCCCCTCATTGAATGAATTGTTATATTCACAGTCCTTTCTCCCCCAACAAGTGAAAACACTCTCACTTCTGCATCTGTGTTCTGTTTATTACCACTAACTAGACTGTCATCCTCCTCTACTCTGCTTGTCTAAGTCCTAACTTTTCTGGGTCCGGTAATTGTTAGTTCTTCCATGAAGCCGTCTAACCATTTTCTCTTACTCATTCAATCTCTTTCCAATCCCTTTTCCCTACCCATGCATCAACCACCTTAGTTCAGACCCTTATCACCTGGATTATTGCAGCTCTCTCATAATTGACTTTACTGGATCAAATCTATTGCAAAACTATTGCTAATGTGATTTTACTTAAAGTTCAGATTTGACTACATCAGTCCCATGCTCAGTCAATTCCAGTGGCTTCCTGTTGCCTCTGGGATGAAATGTAAATTCCTCTGTTTAGCTTTTAATAGCCTTCACAAGCTGCCCCAGCCTATTTTTGCAACCTCATTGGGCATCACTTTCTGCCCACACTAAGAGATTTTGCCAAATTGTTCTTCTCTCAGTTGTTTACACACAACACTCCATCTTTTGCCTCTGTGACTATGCACTGGCTGTTTCTTATGCCTAGAATGCACTCTCCCTCCTCTTGGCTTCACAGAAGCCTTCTCATTCTTCAAGGCAGTTAAATACATCCTTCTACATAAAGCCCTGCTACAAGTGGTGCAGCTAAATGGTGCAGCGGATAGAGTGCCAAACCTGGAGTCAGGACGACTCATTCTCTTCAGTTCAAATCTAGCCTCAAAGACTTATTAGCTGTGTGACCATGGGTAAGTCACTTTCCTCTGTTTGCCTTAGTTTCCTCATCTGTGAAATGAGATGGAGAAGGAAACGGCAAACCATTTCAGTATCTTTGCCAAGAGAATCCCAAATGAGGTCATGAAGATTCAGATATGATGGAAAATGACTGAACAACAACCTTTCTGTAAGTAGGGCTAGCTTTTTTTTTTTTAGGTGAATGAAAAAAGTCTTCCAGATAAAAGTGTATCTAATAAGAAATGAAACTGCTTTAAAAAAATACACAAGAGTACTATACAAAAGCATTTGGTGTAAAACCTCCCCCAGAACAGCTCAATATTTGTAAGTTTTTCTAAAGTGTGGGCTGAATGACAGATGTTGTGAAATGCCTGGCAATAGGATTAAAATCTTACAACAAGTTCTAGGAGGTTTTCAATTTCATTGTGGGTCTGGCTTTCCCTTAGGCCCTCGCAAAGCCTCCCTAATGAGGCAAACTCTCCCTGTCTCCAAGCTGGGTCTGGGAGCCTCCCAGAGAGCCGGCATCCCTGAGAGAAAGGCAACGTCGAGGCACAGATGGGGCTTGATGGATCCTAAAAGGAAGGCATTACCTGCTGAAGTCACTGAGCAGCCACAATTATTACAGGTCTCTGGGTTCATTGTCAATGAGAGTGGCAGTTAAAGCGAGCAGCAGCTGTGACAGATGGCTGGGCTCCAGCTACGTTGTGCTAATGGGATCCCAGCCAACTCAAATCTTTTCTTCCCTCTGAAAAAAAAAAAGTCCACATAGTTGTCAATTAGTCAGTGTATGGGGGGGTGACAGCATCATATCTACAAAGGGGTCATTTATCTGTTCCCTTCTAATCCTTACTTTTTAGCTTTTTGAAGTAGAGATTGTGTTTATTTATTACTTACTTCAAACATGTTTTAGCAGGATGTTCAACCTAGAAGACATTTTCTGTTCAATCTTTGTTCTTTGTGAACTTACAATATGGTCTTCTCATAATTGAACCATTTCAACTGGGTTGTTAGCATTTTAATTAGGGAGTGCTTTTCTGGGTGGAAATTTGTAGACGCTGCTCCTGTTTATACAGGGAAAGGAGTAAAAAGCAAGAAAGTGCTGCTTGTCTTCCCTGGGCCTTATTCACCAAATCAAATGTGCCCAGTAGAATCTTGCTAATTTGTACTAATGAAGAGGGACCCGCTGCAAACAACCAAATTTTGAGGATGAATGAATGGGTGAGCAAACACAATGTAAGTCAGGCCTGGTGCTTCAAACAAGAGAACCATATCGCACAACAGAAATATACCTCCCCAGTGTGGTGGAATGTAATCTAACAGTGTCATGAGGGGGCTGTACAGAAGACTGCTTGCCACCAGGAAACACCACTGTGTAAGCCACTGGTGACAGGTTTTCCTGCAGAAAATGGTCTCTTTCTAATGCAAAATTGAACAGTTTTTGTTTTCTTAAACAAATACTTCTCACTGATATCTATATAGTATTTTAAGGCTTATAAAATGCTTCATATATATATATATATATATATATATATCTCCTCTGATTAACAATCCTGTGAGGTAGGTGTTGACATTATTCACCATCCATTTTCTAGATAAGGAAACTGAGGCCCAGAGAAGTGAAGATCTTGCCCATGTTTATAGAGTAAAGAAGTGTATGATTTAGGATTTGAATACAGGTTTCCTTGACATAGTACCTAGCATATACTAGGTGCTTATTAAATGCTTGATTAACTAGTTTTTTGATAGATAGATACTTCAGCTATCATGTTTCTTGATTACAGTTAGAAATGTCTCCCCAGTGCTATACTATCATCCCAGATGCCAAGGACTCCTTACTTCAAGTTCATTACATCTAATTGCTTTTCCAATATGAACTTATTTAATGAACTTTACCTGCATAATGAGTGGCAGGTGGATTAGATCAACTCCAAGGTCCCTTCCAACTCTACTTCTTATAATTCTATTTTTATATTATCCAATGAATCTCTATGGTCTAAAACACTTTGAGGATTTTGAATGAATTCAATTCAGTAAAATTTATTTGTCAAGTCTTTGCTCCTTGTGAAGCATTATGCTAGATGTTGGGGATAGACAGACAAAAAGAAAAAATAAAACTCCTGCCCTCAAGCAGATTATATTCCTCAGGGGAGTGAAAAAAAAAAACATGTATAGGGATAAGTTATTACAAAAGATATACAAAATATGCATTGAAGCACACTGGGTGCAGGGAAGGAGAGCATTAGCAATTTGGGGAAATCAGAAAAAAATTTCCTGTAAGATGTGGTATTTGAGCTAATCCTCCAGTGTAGGCAAGGTTCCAAGAGACCAGGGGAAGAGGGAGATCATTCTGGGCTTGTGAGATAGCCTACGAAGAAGCTGAGAAAATAGAAAGGCAGTGTTGTGCATGGGGAATGGTAAATAGGTCAATTTGGTTGAAAATCTAGCATGCATGAAGCAGAGTACAGAATGTAGATTGTACAAAATAGTACTATCGACTATTCCTTTACATGAGCCTGGAAAATCCTACAATTCTTGAACTTCACTGAATGAAGAGAGCTGCTTATCCTTCCCTCCCTTTCTCCTTTATTTAGGGTGCTCATAATGCTCTTCTTTTATATGCTAGCAGAGTTTGATGCAAAAACATAGAGACCTGGGTCTTGTTCATACTCAATATGCATCAAGGAGACTAACAAATAAATCTTTCTAAAGCAATTAAGACATTGCCAAAATCAAATGGAACATAGGGAGGAAATCAGCATTCCTAGTTTTGATAAAAGTGAGACAATTGTAAACACGTCCTGCATACACAAATTCCATTGTTAACTTATGACTATTTCTAAACAAATGAGTTGGATTCAACTTATGGCACTATAGTAACATAACTAATAATAGTTAATTTTATATAGGTTACATATAAAAGGTTATATAACTACAAAGTTTTTCACATTTATTTGGTCCTGGGAACAAAGATGAGGCATGTTAAGGCAGATGTTATTATCCCCATTTTATAGATGAGGAAACTGAGGCTGATAAATATGAAGTAATTTGCTTAATGACTTATAGTTAGTAAATGACAGAGTATAGTATAGATTTATAAAACTAGACTTGAGGATTTCAGGTCACATGATCAAAAAGATGAGCAACTAGACAAGTTTTTAAATACCCACTAACTATTATAAAACTCTAAAGGGAAACTATGTGACAGAGGTAAATCAATTACAACTGAATCCCTCAAATGAAAAAGCATTAAGCCTAATGTAATAACAGTCTCATGAATTTGCAGGGGAGAACAATAATCATTAATGGACTCACTTTGCATCCCTTTTTAATCAACCTCTATGATACACTGACACACTGCCTTATGATTTTGGACTCACTGAGGGAACTCCCTCCTGTTGCATAGTCTATTGTGGCAAACTCCTCCCCAAGCCCTTCTCTTAACTTCTGGTTGCAACAAGAACAGGGCATAGACCTTCTCTAGTCATTGGAGTGGGGATGGGTTGCTTTGGTGAGGTTGGGGGTGGTGGAATTCGGCTTCTTTCTCTCTTGGGCAGCTCACAGCTGAGGAAACACCAAGGTAACAGAAAGTTTACCCAGATCATCCACCTTATTATTTCTCAAGGTGTGAAATATATAAGAAACTAATTTCACTCAGTCAATAAACCAAAGAACGAAGGGAACTGAAGTGAGGCAGATATGCATGGCAACACTGAACCTGAGGTAAAGGTGATGGGAATTCAGCTGGAGTCAGTCATGTATTGCAGAAGCTATTAGTATCAGGGGATGAAAGTGGGGGAACATAATTCATGAGTGTAGGAGGAAACTAAAACAGCCTTGTTGTCTGGTTCTGGGGGGTAAACCCACCACCAAAGGGGGAGGAGTCAGGAGGTGAGAGCCAAGAGAATAAAGGGGAGAAAAGCTAAAATCACCAAGATTTCAAGAGGAAAAAAAATAAATTAAAACCTCAATTAAAAGCAGATATACTAATAGTTTAGATACTAAAATTAGAAGGGATGATGACTATTAAAATAGCAACAAGATTGTAAAACTCTCTAAACAAATATTATAATACAAAGGACTTTGAACCAATGCTTAATGTAACAGAAAACCTTGTGGATTATCAAAAGAACATAAAATTGCAGGAGATATTTTAAGAATGATTCAAGAGAGAAATTAGAATTTTGAAAATTCAGAAGAATACAAATGACAGAATTTATATCCTCCACAGTAAAAATATTAGTAGAATAGAAAAACTTGAATTCACATCTCCAAAGAAGGAAAGAAGACATTGGAAGCACACATTTATTGAAGTGTATGACAACTGGGAAGATTAAGAGCAAGAAACAATAATGTTAAAAAGACATGTGATATTTTTGCTGGGAAAAAAAATGTTTATCTCTAAGATAGGATGCATAAAAATGACTTAAAAATCACAGGCCTCCCAGAAGAACATAAGAAGTTGAAAAAAAAACAGAAGAGCTTAATCTAAGAAATAATATAAGACAACTCCAGAGCTTCTGAATAGAAAAAAACAAAACAAGAATTACAAGGGTTCACAAATTACCTCCAGAAAGCAAAAAGAGCAAAGCCAAAAATACCTAGGCTTCAAACTCCAACTCATATAGTTGGAAAATTTAATATTTCCAATGACAAATAACAAATTCTGAAGACCTTCAAATATAAGAGGGATTGGAATAACACACATTTTTAAATAATATTTTATTTTTTCCCAATTACATGCAAAAATTTACATTCAGTTTTTTTAATTTTGAGTTCCAAATCCCTCTTCTCCAGAATAAGCAATTTGATATAGGTTGTACGTGTGCAATGATGCAAAACTTATTTCCATATTAGTCATGTCGTAACACAAAATTGTTAAAAAGAATGAAATGATATGTTTTCCAAAAAACAGAGGCTTTTCAGATGACACAGTAGATAGATCACTGCTCCTAGAATCAGGAAGATCTGAGTTCAAATTCAACGTTAGACAGTTACTGTATGACTCTGGGCAAAGTAACCTTTGACAATCTTAGTTTCTTCAACTGTAAATTGGGAGTCTTAATAGTCCTCACCTTTTGTGGTTGTTGTGAGGATCAAATGAGAAAATATTTGTAAAGCACTTAGCACAATGTCTGGCACACAGTAAGAATTTAATAAATGTTCATTTCCTTCCCTTCCCATTTCCCCATCGAGATGAAATTTAAATGGCATGTAACCTGAGAATGATCTGTGAAAAAAGATGCAAATTTAATAAAAGAGAGGCATTTGAAGCATTCCTGAAAAAATAAAACAAAACCAGAAATAGCAGATTATTAAACTTGCAAGCATCCTAAAAAAAAAAAAAACTGAAAGAGATGAAAAGTAAATAAATACAACTGTAATGAATAAATAGTAAAATAAATTATCTCATTCCTAGAAATTACTGAAAGAAAAAAAACAGAGAAAGACATCAATTGAGTTTAAAAAAAGCAAAAATGGTGGAACAAAAGTGCCCCAAAAGTCAAAATGTAAAAGAAATTTGAAGAAACAGGAAAGGTGATAAAGTGGAGGAGTAGGCCTGAAATACCATGAGCTAAGTCCTACAACCCTCCACACCCATCCTATTAGTGAGTTTATGCATTTTGTGGGACCAAATTACAGAATGGGGGGTTACTTTAAGGAAGAATGAAGGATGAAGGAAGCAGGGAAGATAACATATATTCTTTCATTAAAAAGAGGGGCTGCAGAAGAATGGGTGAGATATTAAAGAGAAGGATTGAAATGGAGGGAACAAAGCAGGGGTTTTTGATTCAGTGGGGAGAGGGATCTTAGTAAAGAGAATCTTCTTGGACAAGGAAGTATATTCTGTAGTTTGAGGTGTGTGAACAGGAAGACTGCATCTTCAGAGAGAATGTTTGTTGTATGTCCATGGACGATATACATCATATATGTATATGAAAATATACATCAGGAAAAGGAGAATTCAGACTATTTGAGGGAAATTAGCACCCTGAAGGGGTGAGAAGGCATGGACCCAAAGAGGAGATTGCATAGTGAAAGGGAAAGAAAATGATCATGGGAATGATAGGGGGTAGAACTGTACTGCAGAGGCAGAGCTAAGATGGCAGAGTAAAGAAGCCCTCAGCTAAGCTCTCCCAAATCCTAAAAAAAAAAAAAAAAAATAAACCACAAAACAAACAAAAACAAAAACAAAAAACCAAAAAAACCCTTCTAAAATAACTCCTCAAATTGAATTCTAGAGTGGCAGAACCAACAAAAGTTTGGGTGAAACAATTTTCCAGCCCAAGACAAGGAGATCAGCAGTAAAGGTGTGTCTCATCTAAGTGATGGTGGGTCCTGGGATTATAGTCTAGCCAGCATGGGCTGCATTGGCAGTGGAAGCAGCTTCAGGAAATCTCAGCCCATGGACAGTAGTGGGAGGAGGAGGGTCAGACAACTGATTAAAAGGAGATTGCAGTGGACTCTTTGCTGGCCCTGGGTTCAAGACCCTGTTGCATTGCTCATGTGAGTTCCAAGTTGGAGTCCCAGGGCCAAAGTAGTAATAGCACTTGAGGCCACGTGGGCCCAGGTTGCAGTTTTAGGGTAGAAAGGAGTGCTTGTGGATGCTCACTGGGGAGTAGGGACCCAGACCTCAACTCCAAGACAGAGGGGAACACTAGCAATTGTGGTTTCAGGAGTGTGAGGGACCTGGTTACAGTCCCAGGGTCTGGAGGAGTGTTAGCACTAGTGGCTACAGTGGAACAAGGTCCATTCCTGGGTAAAGACCAGAGCATAGGCCAGGAGAGCAGTGACCATATTTTTTTTAGATCATTCCACCTTGGAAGCACCAATAACCTTTAGACCCTCAGAGCTACTTCTGAAAACAACAGCAAGAAAGGTCTGAAGTTTGACACAGTGCCTTATCTAATCTAGGAGTACAGTACAACTTTAACATAATATCATTAAGAAATAGGATGGAAAAATGAGCAAACAACAACAACAACAAAAACAATCTGACCATAAGAAGTTGCTGTGTTGACAGAAAAGATCAAGACACAAACCAAGAAGACAATTGTAGGGAAGGAAGAGCTTTTACAATGCAGGGGAAGATGAGGTGGTGGTGGTGAGCAATGCTTGAACTTTACTGTCATTGACGTTTGCTCAAAGAAAGAATAACATACATAGTTGATTACAGAAATCTATCTTACTCTACAGGAAGCTGGTAGGGAAGGAGATAAGAGAAGAGGCAGGGGGCTAATAGAAAGGAAGATGGATTATGGGAGGTAGTGGTCAGAAGCAAAACTGACTTTTGAGCATGGACAGGGTGAAAAGAGAGAGAGAAAGATAAACAGGGAAAAATAGGATGGAGCAAAATATACAGTAAGTACTCATAACTATGATTGTGAATGGGATGAACTCACCCATAAAGCAGAAGTAGATAGCAGAATGCATTATATGCCAGAATCCAAAAATATGTACCTTACAAGTAACACACTTAAAACAGAGAGATACACACAAAGTAAAAATAAAGGGGTGGAGCAGGATCTATTATGCTTTAGCTGAGGTAAAAAACTGATATGACCATTCTGGAGAACAATTAGGAACTATGCCCAAAAAACTATAAAACTGTGTACTTAAGTCCCAGCAATACCACTACTAGATCTGTACCCCGAAAGAGATCAAAGAGAAAGGAAAAGAACTTATATGTACAAAAATATTTATAGCAATGCTTTTTGTGGTGGCAAAGAATTGGAAATTGAAGGGATGCCCATCAGTTGGGGAATGGCTGAACAAGTTGTGGTAAATGATTGTGGTGGAATACTATTCTGCTATAAGAAATGATGATCAGGAAGCTTTCAGAAAAACCTGGAAGACATGTTAACTGATGCAAAGTGAAATGAACAGAACCAGGAGAACATTGCACTTAGTAGCAGCAATATTATATGATGATCAACTGTGAATTTCTTAGCTATTCTCAGTGAGAAATGATACAAAAAATTCTGAAAGATTTATGATGAAAAATGCTTTCCACCTCCAGAGCACAAACTGATGGAATCTAAATGCAGATTGAAGCATACATTTTATCTTCCTTTCCTTCTTTTTTCTTTGTAAAATATTTCTGAGTCAGAGTTCCAACCTTTTAGTGCACACATAAGATCTATGTAAACACAATTACAAAACACCTTTTTACACAAATAGAGAGTTAAAGAATTGGAGAAATGTTAATTTCTTATGTGTAGACTAATCCAATGTAATAAAAATTATATCACCTAAAGTAATTTACTTATTCAGTGCTATAGCAATACAATTACCAAAGAATTACTTTCTTGAACTAGAAAAAATAGTAGCAACATTTATCTGGAGAAATAAAAGATCAAGAATACCAAGGGAATTTAAAAAAATGTGAAAGAAGGGGGCCTAGTACCATATCTCAAACTCTACTACAAAGCTTAGTCATAAAAACTATTTTAGTACTGGATGACAAATTGATAGGCTGATCAGTGGAACATATTAGAAACACAATGCATAGAAGCAAATGAGCATGTTAACCTACAGTTTGATTTACTCAAAGATCTCAACTATTGGAGCAAGAATTCATTGTTGGACAAACACTGTTTGGAAAACTGGAAAGTAGTTTGGCAAAAACTAAACATAGACCAATATCTCACACTATATACAAAGGTAAGCTCAAAAGTCAATCTACGACTCAGTTGATGTGAAGTTATTACTTTTATATAATTCTTAATATAGTGAATGACAAATAACTTATTCTTGAGATGAGAAACTGACTTAAATGCTATTGTCATTAGCACATGATGAATACTGGAAGTTATGTAACACTAAATTAAGCCATTTGAAATTTTTAAAAGGAATTAGTTGCAGAATTAGAAGTATAAACTTAAGTGAAGAATTTGATGTTGGTTAGACATAATTCATTTGTTTAAACTCTTTCTATGCCAATAACTTGTTATTTCTAATATCAATAGTTTTGGTCCCTTGACATAATAAATGATTTTATTGCTGGATGCAAAAATGCTGAAGAAAACTATTTTGTATAATATTCATTAAAGACATAAATTTTCACCTAATTACTGTTTTGGCTGCATCCTACAGATTTTGGCATTTTTTCATTGTTTTCATTTTCCTTAATGAAATTATTAATTGTTTCTGTGATTTGTTCTTTGACTTACTCATCATTGTTTAGGATTTAATAATTTAGTTTCCAATTAATTTTGACTATGTTTCCATGACTCTTTTTGAATGTAATTTTTATTCCATTATAATCTGAAAAGGGTGCATTTAATATTTATGCCTTTCTCCATTTGACTGTAAGGTTTTTGTGCCCTTTTGTGTAGGTGCCATGTACCACTAAGAAAAAGGCATATTCCTTTCTCTCACCATTCAGTTTTCTTCAGAGGTCTATCATATCTAACTTTTCTAAAATTCTATTCACTCTTTCAACTTCTTTCTTGTTTATTTTGTGGTTAGATTTATTTAATTCTGAGATGGGGAGGATGAGGTCACCCGCTAGTATAGTTTTGCCATCCAATTCTTCCTGTAATTCACTTAACTTCTCCTCTATGAATCTGAGTGCTATGCCACTTGGTGCATATTTGTTTAGTATTGAGATTACTTCATTGTCTGTGGTACCTTTTAGCAAGATGTAGTTTCCTTCCTTATCTTTTAATTAGATCTATTTTTGCTTTTACTTTGTCTGAGATCGCAATTGCTCCCCAAGCTTTTTTTTTTTAACTTTAGCTTAAGTGTGATTGATTTTTGCTTTAGCACCTTACCTTTAATTTGTGTGTGTCTCTCTGTTTTAGATGTGCTTCTTGTAAACAATATATTGTAGGATTCTGGTTTTTAATACAGTCTGCTATCTGTCTCTGTTTTATGGGTGAGTTCACCCTGTTTATATTCACAGTAATCATTACTAACTGTGTATTTCCCTCCATCCTATTTTCACTTGTTTATACATTTCTCTCTTTCTGCTTTCAACTTGTGTTTCCTCACAGGTGTTTTGCTTCTGACTATTGTCTCCCCCAATTCACCTACTATTTTGTCAGTTCCCTGTTTCTTTTATTCCTCTCATCTCCTACTTAACTAAAGGGTCAGATAGATTTTTACCCCAGTGAGGGTATGTTGTTCACTCTTTGAGGCAATTCAAATGAGAGTAATGTTCAAGCACTGCCTGCCACCCCCACCCATCTTTCCCTCCACTCAGAGTTCTTTCTCACCTCTTCATGTGAGATAGTTTATCCAATTCTACCTCTCCTTTCTCTCTTCTCCCAATGCAATCTTCTTTCGCACTCCATAATTTTTGTATCATTTCATCATAGTCAACTTATACCCACACCCTCTATTTACACTACTTTGAACTGCCCTAAAAGTGATAAAGTTGTAAAGAGTTACAAATATCATCTTCCTGTGTAAGAATGCAAACATTTTAAGCTTATTGAACCCCTTATGATTTCTCTTTCATGTTTACCTTTTTCTACTTCTCTGGTGTCTTATATATGACAGTAAAAATTTCTATTCAGCACTGGTCTTTTTATCAGAAATGTTTGAAAGTTCTCTATTTCATTAAATATCCATTTTTGTGTCTGGAGGATTATACTCAACTTTTCTGGGTAGGTTATCTTTGGTTGTAATCTTTGTGTCTTTGTAGGTTGTATCTTTGCCTCTCAGAATATCATATTCTAAGCTCTCTGATATTTTAATGTAGAAGCTGATAAATCCTATGTAATCCTGACTATGACTCCATGATATTTGAATTGTTTCTTTTTGGCTCCTTGTAGCATTTCCTCCTTGACCTAGGAGATCTGGAATTTGGCTTTAATATTCCTGGGAGTTTTTATTTTGGGACATCTTTGAGATGGTGATTGGTGGATTCTTCAAATTTCTATTTTACACTCTGGTTCTAAGATATAAGAACATTTTTCCTTGATAATTTCTTGAAATATGATGTCCAGACTCTTTTTTTTAATCATTCCTTTCAGAAATTCCAATAATTCTTAAATTATCTCTCCTTGATCTATTTTCTAGGCCAGTTGTCTTTCTAATGAGATATTTTACATTTTCTTCTATTTTTTTTTTCATTTTTAAAACTTTGTTTTATTGTTTTGTGGTGTCTCTTGGAGTCATTAGCTTCCCTTTGCCAATTTCTACTTTTTAAGGAGTTGTTTTCTTCAATGAAATTTTGTATATCTTTTTCTACTTTTTGGGCTTTCTTTACCAAGCTGTTGACTCTTTTTTTTTATGATTGTTTTACATCACTCTCATTTCTTTTTCCAATTTTTATTCTACCTCTCTTATTTGATTTTTAAAATCCTTTTTAAGCTTTTCAAGGAATTGTTGTTGGGCCTGAGACCAATTCATATATTTTTTTTGAGACTTCACATGTAGCCATTTTGACATTGTTGTCCTCTTCTGAGTTTGTGTTTTGATCTTCCCTGTCACCATATTAACTTTCTATGGTCAGGTTCTTTTATTTTTGTTTGTTTGTTTTTTCCAAACTATTTCATAACTTTTTGCTTTATGTTAAAGTTGGGCTCTGCCCCTGAGGTACAGGGGGCCTTGTCCCAAACTTCTTGTATAGGGTCTTGCTACTGGACTGTACTAGGGGCTGTAGGGCCTTGCTGGCCTGTTCTAGGACTTGGTGCCTGGCTGCTTGCTTGCTGGGTTGTGGCCTGCTTGAAAACATATTTGGAGCATCCTTTTTTTCTGGTAGCAAAAATTGGAAATAAAATAAATAGCCATGACTTATTGAAAATCTAAATATATTGTAGTTCATTAATGTTGTGATAGGATATTACTGTGATGTAAGAAACAATGAACATGATCAATAGAGAGAAGCATGAAAATATTTGTATGAGTTTATACAAAATTACATAAACAGAGTCAAGAAAACTGTACACAATAATACAATTATTTAAGTGGAAAGAATAACTACCACAAACAATTCAATATGAACTTTGAAAAAAATTTTAAAAAGTCATGGCCCTCAATAAGTAATATAAGAAAATAATTCTTCTTGCTCCTTTCAAGATTTGTTGGTGTGTGTATGTATGGGGGGGTGTTCACAGGTGGGAAACACTGTATATAATCTCACATTTTTAGATATATCAATTAATATCATTAATTTTTTTCTCTCCTTCAAATTTTTATTTCTTTCTTTATTATAAAGAATTATTTGTCATCATAGATAGCTTTCTGAGAGCATAAGGGAGATAGATACAGGGAAAAAACTAGATGATATAAAAATAAAACCAATAAAATTTATTATAAATGAGAATGAAAGATGAATGAGACTTTAGAGGTCAGCCCCTTCTTTTTACCAATAAGAAACAGTCTAAGAGAGGAGAAGTGCCTTGGCCAAGCTTATAAAATTACTTTGTGACAGAGCTGGAACTCCCCATCCTTCAGTAATACTCCATCTCTCCTATCTTGGAGAAAAACAGTCAAAATTAATTCATACTAAGGTGTTAGTGATTCCACACATTCTATTTATATGAGGAGTGTTTGAATTTTTTCAAAGGATCCACTGGAGGGTGCACTACCAAAGGGATTTCAGGGCTATGGCATTTGGCTGTATGAGACAACATGATAACTTAAAATGATATTTTGTGAACAAGGCTAGAGTCAAAGAATTTCATCTTGCTTTTAATAAGTTCTACAAAAAGTTTTCCCCTCAATGACATTGTGAAGTCTCCAGTTACATAGCTAGTTAGAGCTACGTAGCCATGAGACACAAATCTGTCTGGGTCTTTTCACTTCCTCTACACCAGTGGTTCTCAAAGTGTGGTCCAGGGACCAGGCAAGTAAATCAGCACTTCCAGGCACATTGAGACCTTTTCAAGGGGTCTATGAGGTCAAAATGACTTTCATGATACAACTTTTATACTTTAATTTTGGCTATAATAAAAATAGATATAACCCTCATAAACAAAAACTTTGAGGTTGTCAATGATTTTTAAGTGTCTAT
Source organism: Vombatus ursinus (assembly GCF_900497805.2). Taxonomy (NCBI): domain Eukaryota; kingdom Metazoa; phylum Chordata; class Mammalia; order Diprotodontia; family Vombatidae; genus Vombatus; species Vombatus ursinus. The sequence continues at coordinate 41,744,797 of NW_020954619.1, read as the reverse complement.
AGGAGTTTCAAGACCAAAAAGTTTGTGATCCATTACTCTGTGCCATAGTGCCATTCTTTTCAGAGCAACCAGGGCTATGACTGCCATATTCTCAAAAGGAACAAACATAATACTACCTTCTTGGACTTTTCACATATTCACTGTTCTGTTCCAATTACATTGCTCTTTAAAAAAATGACAGGTCAAACAGATTGTTGACTTGTTGGCTATCTAACTGTAGCTAAGTTTCTTTTTCTTTTTCCCCCTTCCCTTTCTGAGTTCCTGGATACCACCAGTAGATTCTTAATAAATGGCTGTTGGCCAACTGCCTGACACATGTAGCAAAATTAAATACTTTCACTGGGGCCCTGAAAGAATGAAATATAGGGCTCTTGATGTTCAATTCCATTAGAAAACTCCACTCAGGAGCCACTTTATCCATGTCTATACCAGAAGAAAGTGATCTTTCTCTCCTCAAATCTTTTGGATTTGGATTGTTTTCATTTTTCCTCAGTACATTATGCATTTTTGCCTCTTAACAAGTCTTTCTTATTCACTTATCACATTCTCATTTGTATTATAATGTGTATTATAGTTATTTGTATATGTCAGCAGAGCCGGATAGGCAATACAGCTGGCTCACAGATGTGGGAAAAGAGAATTTAGAGCTCTTTTGCCAGGCAAGTGAATCAGCACTTCCAGGCACATTGTGACTATGGGACAGGGGACTTAATCAACATCAGTGTATTTAAGGAGAGAAAGCAATGTTAACCTTGCTTTTATGTTGAGACTAACGTCCATCATGCTGAGAGTTCAGGTTGGGATGAATGGAGAAAAGAAGCAGGACTCTGGGGTTTCTGACTGTGCATGCATGTGTGATTAGTGAATTCTTCCGTTATTCTATCCCTTGCTGAAGAGTGGCTAAGAAAGTGGTTTGTATGAGTGTACCTTTCAAGATGCCTTGTCTGTCTATGACTGTGCTGATCTGCTTCTCCAGTCTGTAGGACCCTTTAGGAATAATCAGTGACTCTGTGACTTCAGGATCAACATAAGCTCTGAATCTCTGAAGTCCCATTTGAGACTCCCTGGTTCCAGAGGCAGAGGTGAGAAGATGAGACAACCTTCAGAGGATCAGTAACCTAGACCAGATGCCTCCTCCATCTTGTCCCATCTCCCTACCATGCACAGCTTGTTAGGTACCCTGACCAGAAAGATTATCATCTGCAAAGTGCAGGTCTACTTTGAGGGCAACATGTATACCATCAACACACATATATCTCCACTGTACACTTCATTCACTGAAGTGAAGTCCTTTGGTAAAGAAGACCATGCCATTTGTATGCCTACTCTGCCAAGAGAGAAAATGTATGATCATATCATTTTCTGGGGAAGTGATATCAAAGATACTTTCATATGTGAACCTCCAAAAGCTCAGCCTCTGCCCCCCCCAAATAATGTCATTCTCCAGATATGTGCCTTACAGCATCTTTCGAGAAATGCCACCAGCTTGCTGCCAACTTATTACTTAGCCAGCTGTATTCAGTACCTTTAAGTTTGGAGTTGCTAAGTAAGGGAGTGTTAGAGTCAACTCTAAACACTTTCAATTGTTAAATTTTCAGTGTGAGCATTTATACCTCAGAAATTGGCAATCACAACAAATCATGGTTTGATTTGTTATTTTGTTGCCTGTCTAGGATTAATGTTAATAATGCAGATTAAATTTAAAAGTGTATGCAATACTTCTTTTTTTGAGATCCCAGTTGTTTAAACATTTACTAGCACAGCCCAGCGTTTCTCTATAAATATTATATGAGCTCAGCAGAAATGTAGTAGAAAGCTCAGGGTGAAGTCATCACCAGAGGTGACTATGGAATGATGATGATGATGATGATGATGATAATGATGATGATGATGATGATGATGATAACAATATGATAGTGGTGGTGGTGATGATGATAATAATAACTGTTTTTATTATCCCTTTAAGATATGTAAAGTGCTCTGTATCTCTGTATCTCTTTTGAGCCTCACAACATCCCTGTTGCTAAGTCCTCTAGTCTCAGCCACTGCTTCAATCTCTAGTGCTTCTCCATCTCTACAGCTTGTTTCAGAGCTTAACATGTCCTCAGAGCCACATCATCTCTCTTCTAAGTTGGCTGGTTTTCCTTCTGTCCCAGTACAGATGAATCCCATGGCAGAACAGAATGTCCAGACTGGTTCTGTTGAAAATCTGAATGCCAAGAAACTGCTACCCAACAATGGCCCCACAGCAATCCAACACAGTGGGTGCCAACTCAAATCAAATAGCAAGACAAGAGATGTTTAATTAGCTCCTAGGAACAATCAAGGGCATGTGAAAGAGAATAATGTGTAGTAAATCTGGAGAAGTAGGCTGTAGCCAGTTTGTGGAAGGCTTTCTTTTTCTTTCTTTTTTTTTTTTTGTTTTTTTTTTTTTTTGGCTAGACAATGGGGTTAAGTGGTCACACAGCTAGTAGTGTTGAGTGTCTGAGGCTGGATTTGAACTCAGGTCCTCTTGACTCCAGAGCCAGTACTCTATTCACTGTACCACCTACCTGCCCCTTGTGGAAGGTTTTAAATGCAAAACAGAGGAGTTTTTATTTGATAGGATTAGGGATGGTTAGAAAGAATTCCTAAGTGAGGAAACTCCCTCTATCAATGTAGGTTAGCACCTTTTTTGAAACTTATAGTTTTAGAGAGTTGCCTATATCAATGAGAAGTTAAGTGACTTGGCCAAGGTCACAAAGGCCATCTATATCATAGAAAAGGGCTGAATTCAGTTCTTCCTCTCTGTCCATTATGCCATGAATACTCTTATATTTGATAGTAGAAGTAATTGTTGTTTTAGTCAATTTTCAGTCACGTCCTACTCTTTGTGGCCCCTTTCGAGATTTCTTAGTAAAGATACTGGAGTGTGTGTCATTTCCTTCTCCAGCTCATTTTACAGATGAGGAAACTGAGACAAACAGGGTTAAGTGACTTGCCTAGGATTGCACAGCTAATAAGTGTCTGGGGTCAGAGTTGAACTCAGGAAGAGGAGCCTTCCTTATTCCAGCCTGGCACTCTATCCATTGTGCCACTTAGATGCGCAGCAGAAGTAATAGGGAGCCAGCAAAGCTTCTTGAGTAGAAGAGCGATGTGGCCAGGCCTGTCCTTTAGAAATATCACTTTACCATCTGTATGGAGGAAGGATTGGGGACCATAAGTTCACTAAGGCAGGAACTGTTTTTTAACATCTCTTTACTCTGAGTAGGTGCCCAATAAATGAATGCTGAATAAAAGTTCATTGAATTGTTTTTGTATCTTCTCACAGTAACTTTTTGATTAATATACATATCAGCTAGTGCCAAAATAAGTAGGTGTTAACAGGAAAATAATTTCCTTTTCTTACTTAGACATAAGACAGGGAAAGGTGAGAGAACCTTCACTTCCTACAGAATTTTTAATGTAGCAAAAGGGGAGAATTCAGCAGACTCATGACTGGGCTCTGAGGTTTGGATTATCCAGTTGAAATACCATTGTTGAAAAATTTCTTCTGGGCACAGTGAACATGTGGCAGTGGGCTATTCAGGTATGTATTACTAGTTACCTATGATCAACCAAGTTATTAAGGGTACAGTATCTTCTGAAGCAACACTTTATCAATGGATAACTATTGTTGAGTAGTCAAACTCTGAGATTTCACAATGGAGTTAGGATGTAATCTATCAACAAGGCTACGGGGAATTAATGTTGGCAAAATTATGCAGGGTCATTTTGTGTATATGAGATTTGGTTGTAAGGAGTAAACTAAATTCAGTTTTTTTTTTCATAAAAAGCAAGACTGCTTATGAGGACAGAATTCCAAAATAATCAGAGTGAAAGATTAAGTAAGAAAAGGAGTAGCTTGTGGGGACAAGCTTATTTTAAACGCAGGCGATTTCCTTAGGGCTAAATCCTTCATAGATGCTTCAAATTTTTTGTAACTATGCAACTCATCCTCCATAAACATCCAGCACACAGGTACCAACTCCCTGTATAGGTACCTGAAACCAGTCAAGGCTTGTCTCAGCTTTCATGTCATGTTTCCCTTAATTTAGAGATTAAGTCAATGCATACTAGAGTTAAACACTCCTGATTTCTCTTCTTCCAAGCACTTTTGGAAATAGGATGAGAAAGAAGAGAAAGTACAACTCATATAGAGGTTTTAAAAATATTTTTTAAAGTTTATTTCCTGCACTGGGCATTAAAGAGATGGATGGAGTAGGTGGCTAAGAAGAGCACTGAAGTGAGACCACTTGGAAACAAACAAGAAACACACAAAAAGATGCTCATCTCCAGACTTAACTTTAGAATACTCAGTCATATTACCAAGGGAAAACTGAGGTAAAGTCCTTTCAAGGGGGGGAGCCACTGTACAATGAAAGCACATGCTTTTTATCAGCTTAGCCGACTCCAGATTTCATGGGGTGTTATTCTTTGCCTTTTGTTGTTTTCACTTGATGAATTTTCTATAGGTTGAATGTGCAAGCTTGACCGAGGCAATTAAACAAAACAGAAGAGGGCTTTCTATAATCCTCATTTCACAGAGATGCTTTCAACTGGCACTGGCCCAGAGGAAAAGCTGGAGTGCTGTCATTGTTTTTTTTTCTTCTCTCAAAATGTTCCCCCAAATCTAGTCTTGCCAGGGAGAGGAATTGACATGGTTTTGGAATGAATATTATTTCAAAGAATATGAAAGATCGACATTAGAGACCAGAAATATGAGTCTGAGTTATCTCAGCTCCATAATTGACTCTTTCTTCCAGGGCCTTGCTGTAGAATCTTGGACATATCGCTTAATGTTGGTTACCTCAAATTATTCATCTGTAAGACTAGGGACAGCAATATTGACTGACCATATGTGAAAAGGAAGAATTAATGAGTGAGAACAAGGCTCTGGTTATAAGATCATAGAATGAATGGCAGCACATATATTGATGTATGTGCATATATATCAAATCAACAAGAATTTATTAAGTATCTACTATGTGTTAGTCATGGTGTTAATCTCTGGTCATTTTTATGTATATGTGTATATACACACATATATCTATATCTATCTATGTATTGATTGATTTTTACCACCTTTTTCCCTCTTCTTTCCCTGTTCCTCTGGATAAATGGGATATATCTCTATCTTTATCTAACTATGGAATATCTATATCTATCTACCTATAGACAGATATAGATCTTATATCCTATTATATATGTATATTCCATAGACATATATTAACATATATATGTATCCATAGATAGTATATTAATATATATGTGTCTATCTATCTATATATCTATCTATCTATCTATCTATATATATATGGAGTGAGAGAGATGGGTATTGTATCCTATTCTGTGTATATATATATATCTATATATCTATATATCTATATATCTATCTATATCCCGTAGATATAGATATATCACATTTATCCAGAGGGCCAGGGAAAGAAGAAAGTAAACAGAAGTAAAAATCAGTCTGGACTTTTTGGAAATGGAGATTTGCTGAAGTTGGAGTTTCCTTGAAGTTTCCCACTGGTGACTTTAGTATTATTGTGGTCAGAGCCAGGCCTCAGCAAAATTGTAAGCTAGATTAAATTTCTTAGATTCATTCTGGCCCTTCTCCCACAGAACATTGTGTGCTTTCTCTCAGAAAAGCATCTGATATAAACTGTATTATAAAAGAAGAGTCTTGAGGCCTAGTTGAAAGAACTTTGGTGTTGGTATCAAAATATCTGAGTTTGCATGTTGGCTCTGTTACTATCTGTCTGACCCTTAATTTTCTTGAAAACATTACTGTGATCATGGTATTTCCTTTTATTGAAGTCTCCAAGAGCATCCTGGTACTAATTGAACAAAAGCCTAAACAAAGCCTAAATTATTTTGTCTGATGTTCAAGGTTGTCCACAATCAGGTCTCACCCAGCTCCTTCAGTTTTGTAATCAGTGGTCAGCAAGTGATTTCATGTCTCTGTAGCTTAGTGTCATTCTATATAAAATGGAGCCACTCAGAATTGCCATCTTTACTTCATATGTAAGCAAAGCACAACTGGAATGAAAATGATTCTTATACTTCATTGAAGTTAGCGCCACATGAGATTTTGGACATCATCTTTAACTCTAGCCTTTTTTTAGCTCTAGATTTTGTGATCTAGCCAAAATGTCTCCTTTGGCATGAGTGAGAAAAGTGAGACCCCGAAGAGTTAAGTATGTTGCCCAAGGTAGTAAGCTGCAAAGTCAAAACTAGAATGCAGTTCTCCTGACACCAAGTCTTATGCTCATTCAGTTCACCAAACTACCTTTCTCTGTGTGTTCTCTGTTTTAGGATTTTCTGGGTAAGAAAAAGCAATTTCAGACCAAAAGGTGAGGTTTTCTTCATGAAGAATTTTCTGATGTCACAGACGCTTATTCCACTTTTTGTATGAGTCTGTTGCCATGAAAAGACCTGTTTACGGCCTGTTCTACATGGGAAAGACTACTCATGTTCCAGGAGAAGGTTATATGTTACCTACACCAATTTTTTGTCTAGGTCTCTGAGCTTACTTTCAACTCTAGAGCAGTTTGCTCAACATAAGTCATTTGTTACTCTGCAGTATACCTTTAGTAAGAGAGGACTGAGATGAGAACTCAGAGAGAATGAGACAGATTCAATTCAGTTCAATTCTTGTTGTTCATTCATTTCAGTCACGTCTAACTCTTTGTGACTCCATTTGGGGACAAAGATACTAGAGTAGTTTATCATTTCCTTCTCCACCTCATTTTAAAGATGAAGAAATTAAGGCAAGCAGGGTTAAATGACTTGCCCAGGGTCATACAGCTAGTAAATGTCTGAGGGTGGATTTGAACCCATGAAGATGAGTCTTCCTGACTCCAAATCGAGCACTCAATCAGTTCAATTAGATGCAACAAAATTCTATTAAGCGCCTATTCTATGAAAGGCATTTTGTTGATGACATAAATTAGAACGTATTAAGAATACATGTATATGTAGTATATGTGTGTGTTTGTACCTACAGGAGAGCTAGCAAGATGGCGTGAATATAGAATTGGCTTCAGAGCCAAGAAGACAGCCACTTCTGACATACTGGCCATGGGACTCTGGGTAACTCTCCAAGACCACAAACTGTAGAGCATGTGAAGATCTTTCTTGGTAGAAAAAGTTTCTTGGGGGCAGCTAGGTGGCGCAGTAGATAGAGCACCGGCCCTGGAGTCAGGAGGACCTGAGTTCAAATCCGGCCTCAGACCAAACACTTGACACTTACTAGCTGTGCGACCTTGGGCAAGTCACTTAACCCCAACTGCCTAAAACTTAAAAAAACAAACAAATAAAAAGTTTCTCATTAGAAGCTTGATATACTGATGAAATCACAAGTCTAGTAAAAAAAACACAATCCTAGACAGCTAGTTAGGTAGCTATGCCTCTATCTATATATTTATATGGAGGGACAGAAAAAGAAAAAAAGAGAAAGAGAGGAAGAGAAAGGAAGAGGAGGAGGAGGTAGAAAGATAAACACATAGATATATAAAGACAGAGGTGCAGAGATAGAAACAGAGAGAGACAGAGACAGGAAGAAAGGGAAAGAGATTAGGATTTATTTGTAAATCTTAACTTTCCCAAAACATTGCTTTGATCATGGTACATCAATGTTCAAAAAATTTCTAATAGCACCTTAATGTCTATAATATAAAACCCAAATACCTGAAATTCAAGCTTGTCTATAATCAGGCCTCAACTAAACTTTCCAGTTTTATAATTCACTAATTATTAAAATCAGCCTTTGTTCCAGGCAGACTAAACTATTCAATGTTCTCCAAACATGCCCTGTACCTTGTCTATAGTTTTATTCAAGTCATTGCCCATTAATGCAATGTCTTTCCCTCTTATCTCTGTAAATTAAAAGTACTTCCTACCTATCCTTCAAGGTTCAGTTCCATTTTTAACTCATCTATGAAACTTTCTGTTTTCAAAAACTCATAGTGATATTTCTTACCTTTGAACAAGAAGGACCTACCATCTTTCTATAGCATTGAATGGAAATATGTTAAATCATTCAAAAATACTTATTAATTGCCCACTATATTTCAGGTACTATGTTGAGTGCAGTCCCTTTATTATTATCTTTACATGCACACGCACACACACCCCTCCCCACCCCCCCACAGGTACACATATACATACTCTGTATATATGTTTGTCATAGCCAGACTAGATTCTGATGTTTTCTCTAAATAGAGAGGTTCTCTAGAAAACCATGTTTGTGTAATATTGTGGTAGTTGCATTGGAGACCAGAATACTATAGGGCTTCCTCAATGACAATGACAATGATAATGATAATTATGATGATGATGATGATGATAAATACTAATAGCTAGTATTTATAAAGCATTTTAAGTTTTAGGGGGCTTTACTTATATTATCTCATTTGATCTTTACAATTACCCTGAGAGGGCAGTACTATAATTATCCCTATTTTATAGACAGTGAAACTCAGACAGAAGTGAAGACTTGCCTACAGTCAAACAGCATTTGTCTGAGGTAGGATTTGAACTCGGGCCTCCTTGACTCCAATTCTAAGACTTTATCCACTGTGATACCTAGATTAAAGATCACTCACAAGAGATCTATCTAGCCTTTCACACTTGGAAAACCCACATGGAAAAAGCATGTTCATTGCCCAGATTACAATGTGGATGGACTGCCTATTGAGTTAGCTAGCTTGTCAGTTAATATATCTTGCACAGACACTGCAAATTGACAATGACCCATGCCCAGAATTAAATAAGAGGAAGTGTGAAAGATCGAAGACCTCCAGTGAAAGGGAGCTCATTACCTTCCCCAGTGGAATGGGGCAACCCATTCCACTTTCGAACAGGTCTAATTGTTAGAAAGTTTTTCTTTACATTGAGCTAAAATCTGCATCTTTCCAACTTCTATGCATTGCTCCTAGTTCTGACCTCTGGGGCCAAGGAGAATAAGTCTAATCACCCTTCCATATGACAGCATTTCAAGTCTTCCAGTCTTTCCTTTCTCCAGGCAAACATCTTCAGTTCCTTCCACTGATCCTCATGTAGCCTGGGGTGGAAGGAAGCATTTCATCATCCTGATTTCTCCATTCTAGATGCTCTACAATTTACTAATGTCGTTGAGATCAGGCAGCTAGAATTGAATATGATACTACTGAAGGGTGAGAGGATCATCAAAAAACAACAATAACAAAAAACAACAAGCATAAGCAATACTTATTTTGTCTCTCCTCAGTCAAGGAGAATATGATCTTTTTACTAGGAAGGAAAGAACAAAAATGACTAATATGGAGTTGGAATACAAGGCTTCTAAGGTGATAGTAATCAACCAACAGCTATTAATAATTATTATGCACCAGACACTGTGCTTGGTACTGGGGATATAAAGCCCGGAATTAAACAATCCCTGCTCTTAAGGAGCTTACATTATATTGAGGGAGACAATATATACATGATAAATACAAACAGAAAAAATACAACTTCAGTACAAGGTAGTTTAAGGAATGAAGTCACTATCACTTGTGGTGGGGTTCAGGAAAGGCATCAGAAGACAGTACTTAGCTGCCTCTGATGAGATCCAATCACAAGGCTCAAAAGAGTTCTTTCTCAGATTTGATTGCTGAGCTTTCATCACTGATTTTTTTAAACTTCATGAAGACTGAAATAGACCACAAACCCAGAAACAGGCAAATATTTGTCTTAATTTAAAAAAAATTAAAAAGAAGAGAGCCTGTAAACTATAGGCCAGTGAGCCTGATTTTTATTATTAGTAAAGCTGTAAAATGAAATATTACAATTCAGTTTTGTAAATGTCTGGGAAAAGAAGTGAAAATAACAAGGAAGCACGTGACTTCATTAAGAACAAATCATGCCAGACTAGTCTTATTTCTATTTTTCAGTTTACTAGCTTTGCAGATTAAAGCAATATTATAGATATAATTTGTCTAGCATTTAGCAAAAGATTTAACTAAGTTTTTCATTCTGTCCTAGAGGGTGAGATTCAGATACGTGGCCTGCACAACAGTAGAACTTGGTGGACCTTGAACTCTGGATGACCAGACCCAATGTATAATTACAGGGTTGTTGGAAAGAGGTATCTAGTACCCAGGGATCTATTCTTAGTCCTCTTCTATTTAGCAAATTCATCAAAAACATGGATGATACACTTATCAATATTAAAAATGATGCCAAGTTGGAAGGCATAGCTACTGTACTGAACATCAGTGTCAGTTTTCTCAAAGATCTTTTGGGCCAAATAAATTAAGATAAAATTGAATAAATGTTATTTTAAAGGCTCATACTTGGTATCAAGAAAATCAGTTTCACAGGTCCAAGATATGGATGTGTGGTGGACACAGTATCTTAAGTTTCCTTGCAAGATAGGCTAGTTTTTCCTTAAAAGGTATTAGAACCATCCTCAGGATGTAAATGACTTAAGTGACTAAAGACCCAGGCTGTTGACATCATTTCCTGCTTACCTAAGTACTGAATAGCCAAGAACAATTTCAAGTACTCTCTGATGCTTGGCTGATGGACCATCATGGGAAACTTAGAGGCAAGGGAGCTTTGCTAACTAACTCATCATATGGTATCTCTGTTATATCTTACTGAATATCTTTCCCCAGCTACAATTAATATTTGTTTTGTTAAATGTTGAAGGACTCATTAGCACCTAATTCCATTTGAACATCAGACTCAAACCACCAGGAGACTGACCTAAGCCAGGCCTATCTTAGAACAAGGAGGTATGACTATATAACAGTTTTATAAAAGATATACAATGATGTTAGTGGATTATAATTCTGATATGAGTCAATTGTAAGAAATGGTATATTCTCTATATTCCTTCCTCCCCCATTAAGGCTGTTTTATTTTGCATTAAGCGAAGTCTCATGTCCAATAGGAGGGATGTGATACATCCATTGTACTTCTTCCTGCTTAGGCCAAATTTGGAGTATTGTTCTCAGTTCTGAGTGGCACATTTTAGGAAACAGATTGCTAGATTGGTTAATATCCATAGGAGGACAATTAGAGATGGACAATAAAGGCCTTGAGTCCATGTGGAATGAAGATTAATTGAAGGAACTGGAAAGATTTAACCCCAAAGAAAGAAAACTTAAGGGGGAATAAAACAGCTGCCTTAAAGTAATTGAAGGGTTGTCATGTGCAAAAGAGATTAGACTTGATCTTCTGGGAACCAGAGGGAAGAATTAGTAGCACAGGGTGCAATTTGTAGACAGGCAAATTTTGACTTAATTTAAGGATAAACTAACAAATAGATCTAACCCAGAGTGGAATGAGCTGCTTCAAGAGATAAGATTTCCCTTCATTACAGGTGTTCAGCCAAGGCTGGATGACCTCTTGACTTGGATATTGCAGAAAGGATTATTTTCAGGTATACATTGGACAAAATAGCCTGTGTTGTCTCTTATGACCCTGAGATACTGTGATTCTAGGGACCATTTTCTTTGAACTTTCTTTTATCTACATGTTATTTGGAAGAGAATGCACACATTTTTACTAGTTAAGGAATGACTATTAAGTTTGTAGAAAGAAGCTAATTCATCAAAATTCATGCCCTGACTGATTTATAGCCATTTAATGTGCAATGTTGTATGTATATGTGTGTGTGCATGTTGTCATTCAACAATCAAGAACATTTATTAATTGCTTACTATTGACCAAGTACTGTGATAAATGTTGAGGATATGAAAAAAGGCAAAAATATGATAGTTGAAAAAAATCCATTGTTTGTGATTTTCCTACATTTAAATGTATTTGTGGTCATAATAGTTCCTAAGGACATGTTGGGCATCTTAATTTTCCACTTTATATTGCTGCAATTCAGTTTCCTTGATAAATTGAAAAGTTTGTTCCTAGACTACAATTGGTCATGTGATATTCTAAAGCATTTTCAAGATTTTCAAGGGGAGATAACAAATTCCTCCAATTCTTAAAATAAATATATTTTTAATTTTCTTGAATCTGAGAAATAAATGCATTCTATTCAATAGTTAGGGGCAGTAGGGAAGGGGAGGTGGGACAGGATCTCCAGAAACCAGATAAGCAAGCAGCTGTCCCAAAACTCCCAATAGGTAAGCATCCTTGCAGTTCAGGAATGGAAAGATAAATATGGTTCTGTTTCGGCAGCAGGGTACAGTATGACATAATGTTGGATTTGGGACCAGAGAACCGAAGTTAAAGGGTCACAGATCTAAAGTTGTAAGGGACCTTGGGGATTAACTTCATCATTTTTTACATAAGGAAACAGGCTCAATCAAGCTGAGATTAAGTAATTTGTCCAAATTCATCAAGATAGTTAAGTAGCAGTACTGGGATTTGGCCCTCAGTCCTTTGTCTCTAGAGTTAGTGATTTTTCACTATATTTTATACTTTCCTTCAACTCATGCTTATGTCACTATTCTACCTGTGTGACCTTGGACAAATCACTTAATCATTCTGGCCTTAGTCTCTTCATCTATAAAATAAGAGTGTTAGAATAGAATGCAGCACTACTTAAACTGTGGGTTGAGACCCGATATGGGGTTGTGAAAAATTTGTCAACAGTAAAAGGTTTTTGAATGTGCAATGACCAAAAATTAATTAAAATTCAAATGGGTAATGAATCCAAGGTGTTTTTGGCAGCACTTGCCCTTCTGGCACCAAGCAACTTCACTTGCAACCTTGGTTCTGAATACAAAGCATGTGCACTTTGCACTATGCATGCCCTCAGGCCATGCAAAAAGAGGTCATGAGTGGAAAAAGTTTAAAAAGCCCTGGAATAGATGACCTCTGAAATTGTCTCAAGCTCTAAATCTGTGAAATTATGACTTTGGATTATTAACTACCACTTAATGAATAAGCATTTATCAAACATCCCCTGTGTTCAGAGTCTTTAGCTTTATGCATAGTAGACATTCAGATTGTGAAGAGAGTGCCCTCAGAGAGTTTGCACTCTAGTAGGAGAAAGACAATGTGTCTCCTGCAATAATTCAGTAGATATGTAATGACATCACTGGAGATATTTCCTCCAGCAGCATAGCTAACAACCCAACCATTCATTCTAACTCTATGTGTTTCTATAAATCATAAATGTAGATTCTCATAGACTATTCCTTTATAATTGAAGGTTTCTATTTTCACCACTATTGTATCATTGTTATCTTGATGTTTGTAGCATGGACTCTTTCTTCCTCTCTCTCTCTCCCTCTCTGAGGCAATCTGTTAGTAGATTGTTTTCCATTTTTAGAAGTTCTGGGCAGCTTTCTTGTATTTTATTATAGTGTTCAGATTTTCTATTTGTCATGTTTTCCTGGAAGACCTGTGATCATTAAATTGTCCTTGTGCTTCCTGTCTTCAAAATCTATATTTAGATTTTATATAGATTGTGTTCTTTTAATTTCATTATTATTTCTTTCTCTCTAGATTCTTCTCTAACTCAGTATTATGGTATTAGAATATGTTGATCTCTCACTTCTTTGGAGAAGATAGGAGGTGTATAATAACAATCTGTCAGATTCACAAGACTTTTATGTGAAAGAATAATTATCCTTGTTCTGCATAGTACTAAAAGCAGAACTTACCTTGAACCCATGGGTGGAACAGAGAGGGATACAGATTTTAGTACAATATAGGAGAGAACTCCTTAAGTGCTTGTTTCCTGTTAGGCTCTTATTTTATTTGTCTCTCCCCACCACCTGAATTGCTAATTGAACCAATGATATTTTAGCTCACCCTTTAGAATCCCACATTCCCTTTGTCTTTTGTCCTCTGGTGCATCTCAACCATATGTGATAATAGCCACCATCTTATTTCCTCATCCCTATTCCAAGCTAACACAAATTTGGCATTATCTCCTATATGAAGTCCATCCTAAACAGCCACCCTGACCCTGTGCTCTCCTCCTCACTGAATCACCTTGTACTGATTTCATATATGGTCTATAAATACATTTCTGTGATACCTTTACTGTTCTCTCTCTTTAAAAGACCACCAATAGGAGTTCAGTAATATCCCATATCTCACAACTGAAATTTGAACCTATATCTCACAACTATAACTTGCACCCACATTTCCTGACTCCAGGTCTAATGGTCTTTCCATAAAACCACACTGAATACCAGAATAATGATTGAAACAGAACTTAATATGAGACCTTATGTTGCATAGAGACATGAGCCACATAGCAAGTACATGGGGAGGAGGGTAGCACAAGGGAAAATATATCATTGTGGGAGGTTAGGGGAGCCTGAGGCATAATGTAAAAGGAAGTAGGGTCAGAGTGAATGACCATGCTAAGCATGAAGGAAAGTGTCTAAAACCCAGCCCAGAAGCAGTTTAGGATAGGGATTAAGGCTGGCAAAGTATATATCCCCCTACTTGGGAGGAAGCTGAGACAGATTTACATTCCAGCTCTCAGGGGTGTACTACCATTAAAGGAGTAGAAGTCATAAAGTGAATGGATACAAGGAAAAAAATTATACATAAATAATTTCAAGGAGAAGAAAGGTAAATGAACACCCTAAAGTACAAGAAAATAAATCAACAAAAGATTCTAAAACTAGTAGGAAATATGAGTACTAAAATCTCAGAGTATAAAATATTCCCTTTTCTCTTCCTTCTTTATGCTATTTCATTTGGTGATCTTACCAGCTGCTATAGATTCAACAATCATCTCTATGCTAATGATTCTCCAATTTGTTTATCCAACCCTAACCTCTCTGGCTCACTTATAGTTTCCTATCTCCAACTTTGTTAGACATCTCAAACTTGATATTCAATACACATCTTGAACTCAACATGTCCAAAATTGAATTTGTTATTTTTCCTCTCCCACTTCCAAACTTCTTTATTACTTTAGAGTGTACCCCCTTCGAACCAGTCAGCCAGGTTCACAACCTAACAGTTATCCTCAACTCTTTACTCTATCTCACCTGCTCTCCCCCTCCAATTCAACCTGTTGCCAAAGCCTGTCACTTTTACCTTGGTAACATTTTTCTCATATGCCCCATTTTATCCTCTGGCACTGCCAGGCCTTCATGACCTCATGCCTGTACTATTGTAATAGGCTGGTTTGTCTCCATGCAGAACTTCTGTTCCCACTCCTGTTCATCTTCCACTCAGTTGTCAAAGTGATCTTCCTAAAATTCTCTGGTGTTCAAAACCCTTCATAGCAGTTCCTCCCTCTACTCCTTTTTGGTCTTCTTACACCTTATGCACTGACCCCAATGTACTTTCTGATCCAGTGATACTGGCCTTACTCTTCTTTGAACAAGATATTTCATCTCCTAACTCTGGACATTTTTTTCCTTTGTCTTCTCATTACCTTCAATTCCTCCAAGAAGAGGGACTATCATTTGGAGAGACTTGCCACCATGGGTTCAATTTTTCTTAATCTTCTAATTATTTCTGATTTGAAAGCTATAGAATTTGAACTTTATTCAATGCTAATTTTTCTTGTGTGTACTTTATTTCTCTTTTGAATTATTCTGGAATATGCTCACTGGTGTTGTCTTGGAATAATATAGGATTCTGTGCCTTAGTGGGCACTGGTTCACTTTTAGTTAGACAGTCAATGGTGGTGCATTTCAAAGCAATAGGAAAGTTTGAAAGAGGAGGTGTGTTTTGTGGGAAAGGTAATGAATTCAATTTTGGACATATTGAGTTTAAAATATCCATAGACCACTATATTCTGTCTTCCAGGATAAACATCCCCAGTTCCTTCAACCGTGCTGCTGAATTGATCACTTCAATATGTCATCTGGTCTTTGATCTCCTGTGGATGTCACCCACATTGATTGCCATCTCTCTTTCCCTTAGTAAACATACATCATGTGATCCTGTGGCCAAAAATGTCTTTCACCTGGTAGCTGACCTTCTAGAGTTGAACTTCTCTGAAAAGAGTTGAAGTAGACCTTGGATAGCAAATGTCATCCAGCTCATTCTTGAAGCTTTTCCAACTTGGTAGGCTCTGCCCTAACCTTTGTTCCCACTAGTGTGGATTTTTACTTAGAATTGGACAGCCTAAATAAATGAACCTCACTTCAGGTGAACTTAAGCAAACCACCATTTTTTTGGGGGGGGGGGGCTAGGCAATGGGGTTAAGTGACTTGCCCATAGTCACACAGCCTGTAAGTGTTATGTGTCTGAGGCTGGATTTGAACTCAGGTCCTTCTGACTCCAGGGCCAGTGCTCTATCTACTGTGCCACCTAGCTGCCCCACACCAAAATCATTTTTAAGAAATGTGGAAAAAAAGTCCATTGGCTTGTAAGCTTCTTGACGGTAGGGACTGTCTTCTGCCTTTTGTTGTATCCCCAGAACTTAGCACAAAGCACTTAATAGACACTTAATAAAGTTTATTCACCACCTACCTGAAAGAGGATTATATTTTAGATGCTGAATACCATCCATATTCAGGTTTAAGGATGGGAGATCTTCTGCACATTTGAAATAAAATAAAACTTTCATGTTTCAACAAATCTGAGATCTCATTGAGATAGAGGCTCCTGCCAACCATGAACCCAGAAGTACTTCAATACTTAAAGGGTCCATAAATTCAGTGGGTTTAGTATTCTGTCCACTAATGCAGGTGATAACTCCTCCATAAGTCATAGATACTGTTCACTCCCCTGTAGCCATTGTGGGGATAATGCTCTCTAACTTACCTAATGATAACAGCTTCTCATAAGGCTCACACTCAAAGCTTTTTCAACTTACCAGGGCTTGTGCTTCAATGACATGGTCTTTGAGAACACAGGAAGCCATGAAATAATAGGAAATACGGCCTATGCAAAATGAAAATTCATGACATTTATTAATTCTCCCTGGTATATTAAATGTTGGATAATGTTTATTGAGAGGGCTACTGAAAACAAATGGAAAATGTTTTGAGATTTATTAATGAGTGATATGCGTTAGTTAATATTCAGTTATGGACTACAGTGATTTCATATTCATTTAAACTTTTTTCCCAATTAAATTCAACAGACATTGGTTAAATATCTACTATGTGCAAGACATTGGGCTAGGTTCTAGGTGTTCAAATAACAACGACTGCCCTCAAAGAACTTACATTCTTTCTGGGAGGTGCAGCATTAAAAAAATAAATACAAGATTATTTGAGGAGAGAGAGAACATTAACTTCTACTGAGATTAGGAAAAGATATATTTAGAAGGTGGACATCTGAGATAAGCTCAAGAGCTGTTACCTCATGAATTTTTTTTTTTTGACATCACTATTAGCTACCTGCTTCTAGGGCCAAACACTTGCCTGCTGGGTACTTTGCAAAATACCTTGAACCTCCTGAGGTACTTTCCCTTTTCAGTAGTCCTAACTTAAGTTCCTGTTGTCACTTTCTGAAATTTGTCACATGCATGGCTCAGAAATAGGAGTCTGCAGTGTCTCCGCATTGCTAAACTATGTTCATGGGGCTTATTGGATGACACATCTTATATGGGAAAAGTAAGAACAAAGGGGTACAGGATAGTGGTTAAAGAGAAGATGGAAAAGGTGATATTGATACACACACATACACACATGTATATATAAAATGAGAAGAAATAACAGATAAAGTTGTTTCTTGTGAGAAGTACAGAGATGCTTGTACATCCAATACAGCCACTCATTGTGTTGAGGTGTTAGTGTGTTGTTGGTGTGTAATTGATATGTCCTTATCATCTTGATTTTGACACTGTGATATCTGTGAGTAATTGTCATGTAATTGGTGAGTTGTTACCTTTGAATATGGTGTTGGTGGTACTGGTGGTACTGCAGCTGCTGGAGATGCTGGTGGTTGTGGTGGTGCTGCTCATGGTGGTGTTGTGGGTACTGGTGTTGCTGCTGACCTTGCTGCTTCTTCTACTGGTGCTGCTGCTTTGGTTTGTCCTGCTGCTGCTGTATTTGTGGTGGTCAAGGTGCTGGGGCTCTTCGTGCAGGAGCTGCTGCTAGTGGTGGACTGGATGGTGGAGTGGGTGCAGGTCATGATGCTAGAGGCTTTCACAATAAAGTGTTACCATGTTGTTGGTGTGTAATTGGCATGTCATTGTCTTGATGATTTTGACACAGTGATAACTGTAATTTGCATGTTTTGGCATGCATTTGGTATGTTGATATTTTTGAAGGTGCTGCTGGTGGTGCTTCTGTTGCTACTTTTTCTGCTTTTGCTTCTACTCCTGCTCCTGCTCTTTTTGGTGCTGCTACTGATCTTGCTGCTTCTGCTACTGGTGCTGTTGCTCCTATTTTTCCTGCTGCTAGTGTAATAGCAACGTTGTTGTAGCTGGGGCTGCTGGTGTTGGAACTGTTGGTGGTGGTAGTGACTTTTGAGACACCACTTTATTCTTTCAGTAAAACAATATTTCCCTACCTTTGATTTAAAAAAAAAAAACAAGAACAAAAACAAACAAAAAACTTCTTTGGACTTTTGCAGTCCAATATAATAATTTTAATGCTTCTTTTATCATTTGCTTTTTAAAGTATGATTACATGTTTGCATAAAATAGACCAATTAAAACTTTCCTTCGATGAAATTGTTACTTATATAGACAACAGAGAACAGTATTTTACCATTCCTTAACAAAGATAGGAATAAATGTTTCAATTTTTTTTTTGATGAAGAAACGGCATCACTAAGGGTCAGGGACCCCACTCAGATTATATAATACTTTCCAGATTTTGGTAATGTAGATAGACCAAAATACTTTTGAAATAGGTGTATGATATCAAACTGGGAAAATGTAATTAATTAGTTTAAAACTTACATATTAGAAAGTCAAAGAAAGTAACCTCTAGCAGCAGTAAGAAAAAAAAAATCTAACTAATACTACCTAATGGCTCCTGACTTACTTTTTCACATTTCATAATCTTGAGAGGTTTTTTGGTTTTCTTTGTATTTTTTATTAATTCTGAAGCAATATATGCAATCAAGCTTGATATGGCGAGTAGAGTGCTAGACATGGAATGAGCAAGACCTAGGTTCAAATCCTATCTCAGTTACTTATTAGCTATGTGATCCTGGGCAAATCAGTTAGGTTCTCTGAACTTCACTTTCCTCATCCATAAAAACTATCTTAAAAGGTTGTTGTGAAGATCACTCAGACTTTAAGTAAAAAGTACAGGTAATATTTAAGAGAAAATCCCATTGTCTATTACTTCATTTTTGGGTGAGAGATGTTCAGCACTTGAATGCAACTATAAGTCACTTCACGTCGCCATATATTGCAGGTGACTAAATGTAATTAGAATATGTTAATTTTCAAAGCATGATACTATTATAGGCAGTCCTCTGTGAACATACTTTTGGTAGCTATAATTGTACATGTCATTTTCAATGGGGACATTTATATAGCACTTTAAGGTTTGTGAAGAGCTTCATATGTATTATCTCATTTGATACTCAGAAGACCCCTATGAGGCAGGTGCTATAATTACTCCCATTTTACATATGAGGAAACTTGTCATGAACTTGGAAGTTAAGTGACTTGCCCAAGGTTGCATAGATAGTAAGTATCCAGGGCAGGATTCAAAGTCATGTCTTTCTAAGACCAAATCTAATGCTCTATTTAATTGGACAATTAACACTGGTGCCAACGGGTATTCCAGACCTTCAGACTCTTTGAAGTTCCCCAAATTATCACCATGGAGTGGTAGGGGTATAATACTCCCTCTGGGCTCACTCAGTGACCCAGGGGAGTAGCTAAGGGTGTAGATAAAAAGAGTTATAAAAGTGAGATGTTATCTAGTGGTAAAAAGGAAACTAATTGAATACATAAAGTAAAAGAGAGTGAGTAGTTGAGGAAAAGCTTCCAAAACATAGAGACCTAGCAGAAAAAAAAAATAAAGTCATGTGGAAACTGAATGAGGTGCCCAACATCCCCATTGGTCTCTCTGCTACTGGAGTTGTATCAAACATGCTTTCAGTGAAATGCATGGAAGCTGAGCTTACATCCTAATATTTCTTTTCAACTAAAGTAAAACAGTTATTTTATCCACCAGCTCAATAGTTCATAGAATATTAAATGCAAAAGAAAAATAGGATAATGACTAATCAGAGGACCTTTAGAAACACATAAAAGTGAACACAATAATATTATTAGCACACACATTTTATTTGTTTAATTCTTTGAATGTATTCTACATACAGATGATCACAATCATATGAAACAGGAAATCATTGCTTTTATTATCTCCATTTCATAGATGAGGAACCTATGATAGAGAAGAAGTATGCCTTGTCAACAATCTCACAGGAAGCAATGTTTGAGACACTATTCAAATATATTCCTATCCTGACTCTATATTCAGAACTTTTCCCATTATATCATGCTATCTTTCCAAGAATGTCTCCTCCCACCTATAAATTAATAATAATTCCAGGTTTATGATTATAAAATGTCTTTCTAATCCACTGTACCATTCTATCACAAGGAAGAATGTAATTTCTTTGAAGGTATGGAAATTTAACTTTTTGAAAAGAATTTAATCCAAATTCTCTTGTGGTTTATATGCCCCATTAGTCAATCAATTCATAAACATTTATTAAGGACTCACTGTGTAGCAGGCACCATGTTAAGAACTAAAGCTACAAAGAAAAAGATAAAATAGCACCTGCCCTCTAGGAGCTTACATTCTAATAGGAGAATACAATATGTCAGTGAGTCAGAAACACTTAAGAAATGCATAATATATGCCAGATATTATGCTAAGTGCTTGGAGTACAAAGATAAACAAAACATAGGTCCTTAATTTCAAAGAGCTCATATTGTAATGGAGCAGACAACATTCAAATAACTATAAAAATAGGATACATTTTAATTGCAAGTGGAAGAAAATCTTAATAAATTAATTTTTCATGTTAATTTTTAAAAATTTTGAGTTTCAAATTCTTTCCCACTCTTGAGTTCCTCCCTGACCCTTGCTTTGAGAAGGCAAGCCATATGACACCCATTACAAATGTGAAGTAATTAAAAAGAATTCCATATTAGCCATATTGTCAAAAAAAAAAAGAAAAATAAATGAAAGAAAATCTGCTTCATTCTACAGTTCCCTTTCTGGAGGTAGATAGAATTTTTCATCATGAGTCCTTTGGAATTATCTAAGATCATTGTATTGATTAGAGTAGCTAAGTCTTTCACTATTGTTCATCCTTAAAATGTTGTTGTTACTGTGTACAATGTTCTCTTGTTTTTGCTCACTTCACTTTTCATCAGTTTATGTGCCTGAAAGGTAATCTTAGAGACAGAGGACTTGTTTTGGGGGCATTGGACCTTGAAAGACTTACTTCAGAAAGTGGAATTTCAGCAAAGTCTTGATGGAAACCAGGGAACCAAGGAGTCAGAGGACAGGTGAGTAGGAGAGCTATCCTGGCACAGAGAACAGCCAGGGAAAAGGTAACAAAGTCTAGAAGGGTGTTATGTTTGAAAAATAGCAAAGCTCAATGTAGCTGGATAGCAGTATGTGTAGATGGAAGTAAAGTGTAAGTACACTAGAAAAGTAGGAAGGGCTATGAAGAGCTTTATATGCCAAATGTAAGAGTTTATATTTGATCTTGGAGGTAATAGGGAGTCACTGAAGTTTATTGAGTAGAAGCAGCATTTTAGGGAGATTACTTTGGCATCAAGCTGGGGGATTGCTTGGAGTGGGGAGGGATTTGAGGCTAGAAGACCAATTAGAAGACTCTCATGATAGTTTATCTGAGAGGTGATGTATAAGAGGGAAGAAGAAGGCATATACGAGAGATGTGTTAAATAAAAGATATATGCACATTAGCTTAAATATATATATAAACAAGTATATATACACACACACACATACATATATATACATATACATATATATATATATATATATATATACAATGTGGAGATAAAGAGACAGAGGGAGAGAGAGAGGGGGAGAAAGAGAAAGAGAGAGAGAGAGAGGTGTAAGTGTAAGGCATTACTAGCTCTTTTCAGTACTCTATACTACTGAACAATGTTTCCTTGGATTTTGGAAAACAGGGTTAAAAAACAAAACAAAACTAGAACACAAACCACTTGTATCATCAAGTAAAAACAGAGCTCCTAAAAAACAGTAGCATCAAGAACCAATAATATCAAACTTATTGGTTCTGAAATTGTTCATTTGGAGGTTGAGACTTTTGAAGCATAAATCAGGCAATATACAAAAAGTTAATTAGCTAATGCTAAAAGAAAAATCATCAAAGGTGACGGAGGATTTAACTCAGTACTGGAGCTTTTCAAAAGTAGTTTTCTGTCATTATTGCTAAGCAGTTTAAAACAAAGAGGCAGCAAGTTGCAAATGTAAGGAGTGGGAAGTTAGGAACTCTGGAACTCTGGGTGTGATTCTCAACTTTGCCACTGACTAGCTGTGTGCTTTGAGATAAATTATTTCTGCTCCATTAGCCTCAGTTTCCAAATCTGTAAAATGAGAATACCAATACATGAATTACTTCAGTAGAATTCCCTAGCACCCAGCAAAGGTCTTTGTACATAGTAAGTATTTAATAAAAGGTTGTTGAGTATAATTGAAAGGCAACTATGGCTTAGTGGAAAGAGGGTTGGATTTTGAGTCAAGGTACTTGAGTTTGAATACTGATTCTGATAAATAACCACCAGGGTGACTTTGACCTAATAAATCACTGCTTTTGTCTGTTATCTTGCATGACTTGGCTGAGTTTTCTCAATTACAATGAGGGCATAATTTTGAATTTGTTCTGCTGGATTATACTTATTTGTTCTAAGGAAAGACTTTTAGGGGGAAGTGATGGAAAGTGGGGAACACAGTGATGGTGATTAAAAACAAAAACAAAAGAACATCAATGAAAGATTTTAAAAATATAAAGGGGAAAGTAGAAGGACTTTCCAAACATGACAGAAACAGGGCAGCATTGGCACTACCAGTTTAAATTTAATTTATAATTAGAAACAAAAAAACCTATAAAGTAGATGTAGTTTCATATTCAATCTTTCTGTTCTCATTTGCATATGTATATGTTCACCTTTTAAAAATCATTTTAATAATAAAAAATAAAATGAGGGCATTTCTCTGAGTGATCTATAAGGAGACATCGAGATCTAAAACCTATAAATTAATTCTGATTAAATGTAAATATAATAGACAATGCTCTAGGAAAGGATGCTTTGATGTGATGCCAAGGTCTTGGGTGTAGGCACTGAAAGGAAAAGATTCATGTTCCCTTAATATTATAAATCAGTGCTATTGCTTATTAGAGAAGAATGAAGATTTCTGGGAGGAAGAAGGCAAAGCCAATGTGTAGACACAGCAAAGGTTTGAGAGTGTTGGTACCAATGTGGACCCCAGCAGTAGCTTCGTATGGGACATTAGCTGTCAGTGTAGATTACCTGAGTCAACCAAAAACATGGGATCCTACCTCTGCTTTAGGAAGATCTCTCTTAGTGTCAGTTTCCTCATTTTTAAAATTATAGGATTAAACTAGATGGCCCTCTAAGATTTCTTCTGACTTTACTTTTAGGATCTTATGAACTGAGACTCTTGGATGATGCAGTGCAGACACAGAAAATTCAGGGCCAGAAAATGATGTCAGAGGGGCAGCATGGAATGAGTGAATTAGACACTTCATCTTAATTTGGGAATATTTGGTTTCCAATCCCTCCTCAGATAGTTACTTAGTTGTGTGATCGTGAAAAAGTCATTTAAATTCTTTGTGCCTCAGTTTCCTCATATATAAAATAAAGAGTTTGATTTGATTGTCTCTAATGTCCTTTCTAGCTATAAATACATGATCTTATGATCCTATTCATTCAAATGCAATTTTTACTGAAGTTAATTCCATAATTGACATAGGGACTTCATTCATCTGTTTTTTTTTATTTTTTTTTGGGGGTCTGGGTATAGGCTTGAACCTTCTGGTGTGGTGGAACCCAGTCCCTAAGGGTCAATGCTTACCTAAAATTTTCATTTGAGGTCACTAAATAGCAGGCGGAAGAAGTCAAAGAAAAGCAAATAACCTTTATTTGGCAGATAGGCTAGACTATTAGAGGGAAGGCATCTACTCTAAACCCCTGGGGGGAGGTCTTTCAAGCAGCATTTTGTAACATATGCTAAATACTGACCAGTCCTCTGATAAGGTTAGACCTTGAAGTGAAATTATTCCAGGGAAGGGGTGGAGTGGGACATTTTGGGGAAATTAGATGGCTGTAACAACAGGTTTTTGTAACAGGGTGTGCTCAGGGCTTTGAGCAAGAAAGTAAGGCAAGAGAGGTTTTTGATCTAGTCTCTTGAGGCTATCAGAATCAGGGTAAAGTCATAGTACGCTATCAGGTTCCCACTCTTTAAGCTCAATGTAATTTTCCTGGTTTTCTTCCACACTGGAAAGGCAGAAAGGAAATGGTTCTGTAACCTTGCAAACTGAATTTGGTGGCAAGCCCCATTTATTTCCTTATATGTATTGTAAGAAAAAAATGCTTAAAGTTTGTATAAAAATTGGCAGTCTTGTTTGCTTGGTGGTTAAAGAATAACTAAGAAATGAACCAAATTCAGGTGTTGCCAGAAGTAGGGAGATTCTTACATAGGAGAAATCATGAGCCATACCAATGTTGTTTGAGAAAAGTACCCCAGGAATGAACCGGGGCTGACTGCCAAGAGAAGACATTGTAAGAGTTTCATTTTACACAGTGGTGTTACAAATATATAAAATACTTTGTAACTGTAAAGTACTATGTTAGTATAAGTTTTATAATTATTATACAAATTAAACTGTTTCCTTTGACAGATGAATTTTAAAATGAAATAGATGTTTGAAAACAATGGTTTTAGTTGGACATCTCTGAGTTTGGGATATTTAAAATATCCCAAATATTTTAAATCATAAAGACAAGCCAGAATTACATTGGTAGGCAATGCCTAATTCTATTTATTAGATACATGTTTGAGGAAACCCAGCATTTTCCATAAATGAGTGATTACTGAGTCATCTTCAGTCACTCTAAAATTAAACCACAAAATCCCCATATGCAACAAAATATTTATAGCATCACTTTCTGTGATAGCAAAGAACTGGAAACAAAGTAGATGCCCATAGATTAGGGAATGGCTAAACAAATTGTGGAACATAAATTTTAAGGAATATAACTGTGCTCTATGAAAAATGAAAGTGATGAATACAGAGAAGCATGGAAAGATTTACATGAATGGATGAAGAATGAAGTAAGTAGAGTCAAGGAAATAATATACAAAATTATCATAAATATGTAAATGGAAAGAACCACCATAAGTTGAAAAGTGAATGTTGCAAAATTATAAAGAACAAGAACAACTAGAAAGAAGGGATATGAGAACATGCTTCCTCCCCATCCCTTTGCAGAGGTGAAAGGTCCACAAATGCTGTACTTTGTATATGTTTTCTGAATTCGATGTATTGATTAATTTCTTTGATTTATTTCTATTCTTTTTCTTTCCTTTTTCCCTTTAAAATAGTATTTGTTATATGAGATCGCTCTCTGGGAGAGGGAATGAAAAGAAAAGTCATGCTGGGGGAATTTATGACCAGGTAAAAGGTTGGAATGTATTAATAAAAACTTATTTAAAAAAAGAAATTATATTCAGCCCCATAGGATTTAAGATTGTTAAAGGAACTTAAAGATTTAGTACAATGCTCAATTTTTTTTCAGAAGAGAAAATTGACTCAGAAAAGTTAAGTGACATGTTCCAAATCATACTACCTCATTTCCAGCATAGCTGTAAATGTAGCACTCAATAGAACATAGATGCATTTTCAGAAAACGTTAATAGAAATTCATTATAGGAGCCAGTACCTTTATTAGATAGCTAATCATATGTCTGAATTTAGTTAGTTCTTAAATATACATATCATCAAAAATTATAACTAAAGAAGAGGAAAATAGCTTTAACATGTACCTTACAAATGCCATTTTCCCCTCTTAGCAGATGTACATGTTGAAAGTTGATCACCAACTTTTATTGAAATTTGAAACAAGGTCTATTGCCTCATAAGCTAGGCCATTTTCTGTTTTGCTACATTGCCTCCCTACCAGAAGGTAACTGAAAAGAATCAGTAAATACTAACCCTGCCCCTTTTTACAGCTGCTATTTTCAACACCAACCAGGAAAGAGAATTATGTTTGCTTGTGTTTAAAAGCAGTCCTTTAGTGGGGCATTAGACAAAGATATCTGAAATTTATGTGTTTCCTTAACATTCTAATTTATGACCAGTAATGTGTAAATGTACCCTAGTTGGAACCAGCCTGGGACTCATTTCTCTTATCTATAAAAATGAGGGGTTTGGACTAGATGGCCTCTGAGATCTGTTCCATATCTAGGCCTGTGATTCCATTTTCTCAGTTTATGAACCTTCTAATTTGCCTCTATAAGACTGATTGTATGGATCTTAGGGATTATAGAATTTGGGACTGGAAGCAATTTTAGAAATCATTTAGTACAAACATCTTATTTTAAGAAACTAAGGTCCATGGAGGAGAAGTGACTTGTCTAAGGTCATACAGGTAATTTCATCACATTTTTAAAATTCATCATATAATAGAGCCTTTCAAGATTCCTCCGTAGTAGATAGACATACACAGATAGTAATGATCAAATTGGGGAGAATCGGTATCACGAAAACAGTGAGAGATTGAACAAAATCAATTATATCTGAGATGAAATTCAGTATTTTATTGGGAGGCTATTGAATATCATCAAGTTCTTAGATCTGAGTCCTCATCTTGAGCTAATTTGAGTGTGTTTTCTCACTGTAACATTTGGACTGGAAGTTTTTCTATATAAGGAACGTGACATTAGTTTCTCAGAAGGCAAGCAGTTAGGCTTATTTTTTTTTTTTTTTTAGAGAAGAATAATTGAATGTGAGTCTTTAAAATATATTAGTGCCATTTCACGCTACATTAAGTTCAAGCTTTGAAAACTGAGGTAGGTGTCTACAAGAGGAGAGACTTGTCCAATGCAAGCCAAAACCAAACAAAAACATCTGCAGGTGTCCTCTCATAAATTAGAAGGAGACTGTGGTGCACACAAGTCCAGCCCCAGGAATTGTAAGTGATTCCTGCCAAGCTCTTGTCTGAAACACTGCTTGTGTGAAATAGGTAGGTGAGTTGTGGCTTTCCAAGCAATCCTCTGGGAGAATCAAATTGCAACATTTCTTTCTCCAAACCACTTGCTTCTGCCAGGAAAATGATGAAAATGCACCTAAAGAAACGATTTAAGAATGATTAATTTTCTCAGGGCAAATTGGTAATGTTGCCACAAGGACCCTAGGAGCACAAGAAGCTATGAAACGAAATACTCACTTTTCATCAGCCAAGTTTATAAAGTGCTAATCGCTTTCAAAAGGGAGTTGGCCCACTAGTTCAGAACAATTCTGATATCTTGTGATATGTTATTTTAAAGTGTTTCCATCTTTGACATTGCTGAATCATAGGACTTAGAGCTAAAAAGAACCTTAAGGGTCATCTTGTAAAACCTCCTTATTTTGAAGATGACAATACTGATGTGTCAAAAGAGGAAATCCGTTTCCAAAGTCACAATGGTAGTAAATAGTAGTCAAGATTTGAACTTGGGTTCTTTGATTCCCTTTGGTTTTCCACCTTCTTTCATCCACTCCTTCTGTAAAAAGAGAATCAAATATCTAAAGAGTTAATGAGGTAATATTTGAAGAAGTCTAACATGTAAATGATTTTGCAGTTTATTTTTTAAACTATTTTATTTGTATATCATCTTAATTTATGAATGTATCTTTCCTTTCTCATAACCCAATAACCCTTCCTTAAGCCTCATCTTAACAAAGAATAAGAAAATGAAAATAGAAAATGCACTTTAAATTAAATTAAATTATATTGAATTAAGTGCTTGTGGCCTGACTCCAGTGAACCTAACCAACACATAAATTGAGTTTGACACTGTGTGCAATGTTCCATACCTATAGTTATTGTTGTTGTTCTTTAGTTGTTCCAGTTATGTTGGACTCTTCATGACCCCTTTTTAAAGTTTTCTTGGCAGAGATACTGGAATGGTTTGCCATTGCCTTCTCCAGGTCATTTTACAGATGAGGAAACTGAGGCAAACAGGTTGAAGTGACTTGCCCAAAGTCACACAGCTAATGTCTGTGGCCAGATTTGAACTTAGGAAGAGGATTCTTCCTGACTTCAGGTCTGGCACTTTATCCGCTGCACCACATAGCTGCCCTAAATGTCCAGTAAATATCTAAAACTAAGCACATACAAAACTTAACTTATTGTCTGATGAATTAACCTTTCACTATTACTAACTTCTTTATTACTCTTGAGGGAACCACCATCTTCCCAGTTATCCAGGCTCACAACCTAGGTGTCATCCTTAAATTCTTATGATCTCTTACACTCCATAGCCAATCTGTCGCATACGATTATACCTGCAATTCATGACATCTCACATATGCCCCTTCTCCCCTCTGATGCTGCCAATACCCTGGTGCAGACCCTCATCACCTCACACTTGGACTAATGCAATATGTTGCTGGTTAGTCACCCTGCCACAAATCTCCAAATTCTAGTCAATTTTCCTCTCTGCCATCAAAGTGGTCTTCCTAATGTGCAGGACTCACCATGTCACCCCTCTGCTCAATAAACTTCAGGGGTTCCCTATCACTTTCAGGATCAAATATAAAACCCTTTCTTTGACATTTAAAACCCTTCCTAACCTTCCTGTCCTTGCCTTTCCAGTTTTCTTACATCTTATACCTCCTCACCCACTTCATACTCTGATCCAGTGACATGGCTTCCTGGGTGTTCCCTGAACAAGATACGTGTCCTGATTCTGGTGATTTTCAATGGCTTTTCTTCATGCCTAGAACACTCTCCCTCCTCATTTCTGCCTCCTAGTTTCTGCAGCTTTCTTCAGGTCTCAACTAAAATCCCACCATATACAAGAAGCCTTTCATGACCCTCTCCCTCCTAATTCTAGTGCCTTCCCACTGCTGATTATTTCCAATTTATCCTATAGATAGCTTGTTTGTACCTAGTAATTTGCATCTTTTCCCCCCTATTTGATTGTGAACTGCTTGAGAGCAGGGTTTGTTTGTTTTCCTACTTTTTTTTTATCCCCAGTGCTTAGTACAGTGCCTGGTACATGGTGGGTGCTTAAAAATGTTTGTTGAATGAATGACATTTGCATTTTTGTAGTAATTGAGTATATGGTTTTTCTAGTTCTGTGGACTTCCACACCAGTTCACATATGTCTTTACATTCTAATCTGACTTCTTTATATTAATTTTCCTGATGACACAGTGATAATCACTTTATGTTCATGTAGAACAATGTTTAATTATGTCCCTCTTTCTTCTCCACCTCTGCTACCTTCCCCCCAAGTTTATGGATATCAAATCAGTTGATTTGCAAGTTTTTTGCCACCACAAAAAGTGTTGTAATGAATGCTTTGGTGCATGTGTGTGGTTTTGTTTTCTTTCTTTCTTTCATCTTTGACTTCCTTGGGATATATGTTTAATGTTGCAGGCTCTGTTTCTAAGAGTATTTACATTTCAATTACACTTAAAGTATAACTCCAAATTATTTTCTGAAATGTTCAAACTAATTCACTGCTCCACCAAGAATGTATTAGTGTACCTATCTTTTAATTTTTGACTATTTCCATCTTTTATCACACTGTCAATTTGCTATGTTTTACAATAGGAAATTTAAGATGTGTTTTAGTGATTCATGGTAATTGCATATGATTAATAGCTTATGATTCTTCTTTTGAAAACTTTGCTTATGTCTTTTTGACCACTTGTCCAGTGGGATAGAGCTCATAGTCTTATTCATTTGTGATACTACCATATATGTCTTGAATGTCAGAAATATTTGATGCAAATATGTCCTTTGATTGAAATCATCCCTTTTTATATTCTTATCATAGCTTCATTAATTTGTATAATTATGTATAATATATGTATATATGTATAAACACATATATTTACATATAGTATGGGTATATATGTATAAACATATATATTTATATATAGAAATACTTTTCAATTACATGAAATTGTTGTTGCTCAGTTGTTTCAGTCATGTCCAACTCTTCATGATCCCATTTTTTGGGGTTTTCTTGGCAAAGATACTGGAGTAGATTGCCATTTTCTTCTCCAGCTCATTTTACAAATGAGAAACTAAGGCATAAGGGATTAAGTGATTTGCCCAAGGTCACACAGCTAGTAAGTATCTGAAGCCAGATTTGAACTCATTAAGATGAGTTTTCCTGATTCCAAACAGTGCTCTATCCACTGTGCCACCTAACAGCCCCCTCTGTGTAATTATAATAATTATTATTTCTTATCTTATGTGATGGCCTCTGTTCCTTCAATTCACAATTACCCCTTCATATAACCAAGAAAGGTACCTGCTGTTGGGTTTTTGTGATTTTTTTGGGTATAGCATTACTTTAATATTAAGATTATACATCCATTTTGAGCTTATTGTGGTATATGGCATAACATGTTTATCAAAACATGATTTCTGATTAGTTTTCCACTTTTCTCTATTGTTCTAATCAAATGAGGAATTTTCTAAATATCTTTTTTGTTCTCAGATTTCTAGAGCACTGGGCTATTGAACACTTAGGTTATTTCTGAATCTTCTTTTTCCAGTTTGTTCCAGTGATCTACTTTTCTATTTTTTAAATCAAATAGTTTTGATGACTGATTACTGCTTCATGATATAATGTGGGTCATTTAATATGACTCTTCTCATGATGGTGGAAAGAGTGAAAATAAGAAAGCTCAGCTCTCTTACCATTGATGAAGAAAAAAAAAAGAGCTTAATGCTTAATAATAATTGAGAAATTGAGGGAGAAACTGTAGTACATTTTGCCAGCCAAGATCTTCACAGAGACATAGCCACAGGCCTATACGAACTTTAGAATGGGTCTAGATAGAAAAACTGGGCATGGGTGTTATATTGCATGAAAACCTCCAGCTTTGGGACCAGGAGCCAGCCAGGGAAGCCTGCATCCTGAAGCGAGGCTCCAGAAATAGAGAGACACTAGCCTGAACGGGCCAAGGTCTAGCTCTGGGTTCCTACCGCAGTATTGCTCAGGAGCCAGAAGTGCACTCTGACCAGATGACCTGGCCCACACCATCCTAGAAGGGCTATTTCCTGGGTCCTGAAAGTGCTGTTATCCCTTGCTTCTTCCTTTTTATTCATTATGTCCTTTGAGATTATATACCTTTTGTTCCTCCAAATATGTTTTACTCTTATTTTGTCTAGCCCTGTGAAATATCTCTTGGATAGTTTGATTGTTATGGGACTAAATATGCCAATCAATTTGTGACTATCAATTTTATCTCTTTGTCTTCTATTTGAAAATCCTACCCTGGTTTCTATGCTCTTAAATTTCTTCCTTTAGGGGAAGCAAGGTGGTACAGTGGATAAAGAGTTTCATGTATGGAGTAAGGAAGATCTCTGTCTATCTCAGTTTCCTCATCTGTAAAATGGGGATAAGAATAGTATCTATCTTGTATGGTTGTTGTGAGACTCAAATGGCATACTATCTATAAAATGTTTATCACAAAGTCTGGAATATGGTAGTTACTTAATAAATCCTTATTCCTTTCATTCCCCTTTTACCACTCATGCTTTGCCAAACCCCAAAACATCATTTCCACTTCCTACTTCCTCTACTCCAGTCTCTTATGAATATAGGATCCATTTGCTGACCAAGGCCAATTCTTCTACCTGTGCCTTTGATTCCATCCCTTTCTGTGTCCTATTGCAATAGTCTCCTATTTGGCATCCCTGCCTGACCTAATCCATCCTTCTCACAGACACCAAAGTGATATCCCTAAAGCATGATTTTGATCTCATCACTACCTCGACTCCCTACCTCTCAATGACTAGAGGAGCTCCCTATTACTTTGAGGGTCAAGCATGAATTCCTCATTTGACATGTAAATATCCTTACAACCTGATTTCTTCCAATATATATTGTCAGTTTTCTGATATAGTTTTCTTCATACTTTGTGATCCAGCCATATCAACTGACTACTTGCTCCATATATGAGATGCTCTATCTTTCCTTTCATAGTCTTTGAATATGCTATTCCCAGAGGATGGAATACAATCCCTCCTCATCTTTACTTCCTGGAGCCCCACCTTCCTTCATTCTACTTAACCTCTATTTGCCTCAGTTTCCTCTACTGTAAAATAGAGATAATAACAGCACCTATCTCACAGAGTTATCGTGAGGATTAAATGAGATATTTGTAAAGCACTTAGCAAGTTCCTGGCAATTAGTAGGTGGTATATAAGCACTTATTCCTTTCCTTTCTTCTTATTCCTTTCTATCTTCTACATGATTCCTTTTCTGATCCTCCCCCCGCTCCAGCTACTAGTATACTCCTTCTACAAAGTACCTTTTACACATTTTAAAATATATTTTATGTATATTCTTATATAAGGTCATGTCACTCCCATTAAATTGTAATCTCCTTGAGGGCAGGGACTGCTTCACTTTTGTCCTTGTATTCTTAGTTCTTAACACAGTTCCTGGCACAAAACAAGCCCTTAAATGCTTGTTGATTGCTCAAATACAGAGTCTTAGAATCTTAGTGTTGGAAGGGATTCTTGGATTTCTCTAATATAATTGCTATCTGAAGCTTGAATCATTGGACAACATCTGGACAAATGTTGCTTTCAATGGTCTCCATGCTCTATTGAGCATTCTATATTATTCCTTTAAGAGTTCTGTGGCTTTCCCCCTCATAATATTATAGCATAAGGAGCTGAATTGACATAATAGTAGCTGTAATTTAGTAGAAAACAGATTGCCAAAGGATGCATAATCAAAACAATGCTCTAGAGATATATTTGTCAAGTGCTTTCCAGAGAATTGCTTCATTTGGGATAAAGAGCCAAGAGCTTTGGCTTCCAGGCCTGCTGATTTTCTAGCTAGGAGAAAATCTGCACATTTTAAACAAATGAACTTCTCCCATCATTCTCATGGGAATAGGGTACTGATTCCTCCATTATCTGGAATTGCCAGGGAATAACGTATTATATTTATGAATATTCCAGTGGAACAGAAATGAAGCTATTATAAGTCATTAAAAATAGAGTTGAACATTTGGCAGTAAGGTGTTATGGTGGCTTGTATGTTTGATTTGGGATCAGGAAGACCTGGGTTAATCCTACCTGAGAAACTTCCTAATTGAGTAACCCTGGACAAATCATTTAACCTTCTTCAACCTCAGCTTGCTTATCTGTGGATTGAGCACTGTGTCTGGAGTCAGGAAGAAAAGTTCAATCAGCGTCAGGTATTCGTTAGCTGTGTGATTGTAGGCAAGTCACTTTACCTCTGTCTGCCTCAGTTTTCTCAACTGTAAAATAGAGAAAATAGGAATGGGAAGGTAAGATGAAAGTTGTAAAGGACCTTAAATGCTAGGGAGAAGGGTTTATATTTGCTGCTACAAGTAATAGTGGGTGACTATAGTTTTTGAGAAGGAAAATGATATTGTTCCCTTGTATTTAAGGAAAATTAGTTTTGCAACTGTGTGGGGAATAGATTGGAGAGGGGAAAGGAAACTTGAGGCAGAAAGATTGCATAGATGCATAGATAGATAGATAGATAAATAGATATTCATTTTTTCTCTTGGGGTATATGCATAATAGTGGCATCACTGTATCAAGAGGTATGCACAGTTTATTGACATTTAGGATATAGTTCCAAATTGATTTTTAGAATGCTTTGACTAATTCTCAGATCCACTAACAGTTTAATAGTGTTCCAATCTTTCCATACTCTCTCCAAAATTTCATTTTCCTTTTTTGTTTTTAGTCTTCTTTGCAAATCTAATGTGTATGAGCCATACCCTTAGAATTAATTTTAATTTGCATTTCTTCCCACTTTTTTTCATTATTTCCCTTGAGATTCTATGTCTTTTACTCCTTAAATAATTTTGTTTTTCTTTTCTAGTTCTATAAAGTAATCCTTTGGTAGTTAGTTGTCATGACTAATTTGCCTATGACTCCACTCACCATCCCTGTGATTTCTCTGACTAAGATAACTCTCCATAGCCACTCCTTCTCATATATTCATATATTAGAATGTAATTTCCATCATAGCAGGGACTGTCTTTCATTTTGTATTGGTATACTCAGTATTTAGTATCATGTCTGGACATAAGTAATTATTAAAGAAATTTTTTATTCATTCATAGCACTAAATCAATTTAGGTAATATCGTCCTTTCACATTATATTGACATAATCAAACATGAGCTATAATTATGTCTCCAATTATTTAAGTCTCCACATGCTACCCACCTCCATCCTCTACCTTTTTCCTATCACCTCATGTATTCCCCTTTATACCATAAACTGGTTTCTGACCATCTTCTTGGTCATAGACTGGATGGAAGAGCTAACTTATACATACCTTTTGCTTTTCTTGATCTTTTTTCCTCTGGTATCTTTTTGAATCATTTTTTTTTCTAGCAAGGTAGCCTGACTGGGAAATTTAACTTCTCCATCTTAACCAGAAGTATAATCAGCTTTATCCTCAACTCTTCACTCAACCTCACTCACCATATACTACCTGTAGCCAGCCCTGTTGGTGATACCTCCAAAAGATCTCTTCCATCTATCCCTTTCTTTTTACTTAGACTGAAATTGCTTAAATCAATCAGTTAATCATTGAAATCTCTTTAGAATTAGAGTAATGAGGCTTTTCACTATATCCTCTAGCTGTTAGTTCCCCCACTGAAATTAATATATATATATATACATACACATATTATAATATATAAATATATAAAATATAAATATTTATATAGAAATAGTGTGTATGTGTGTTTTTGTTTGGTCATTTCAGTTGTGTCTAATTCTTTGTGACCCTATTTGGTATTTTCTTGGCAGAGATACTGGAGTGGTTTGCCATTTCCTTCTCTAGCTCATTTTACAGATGAGGAACTGAGGCAAAAAGGGTTAAGTGACTTGACCAGAGTCACACAGCTAGTATGTGTCTGAAGATGAATTTGAACTCATAAAGATGAGTCTTCCTGACTTCTGGTCTACTGTGCCACCTAGCTGCCTCCTGTGTGTATGTCTATGTATGTGTGTATGCATGTATATATGTATATATGCACATGCATATATATGCATATATACACACATGTGTATATTTATGTATATATGTGTACTATTTTATCTATCTATCTATTTCTTCTCTTAGAGAATTATCTCCTCCAGGGTATGAACTGTTCCATTTTTGGCTTTTTATCAGCAGTGCCAACTCATAGTAAGTGCAAGTGTTTGCTTAGTAAATGTTTGTTGTGGATTGATTGGTCAAATGAATCAGATTAAGGGAGGTTAGGAAATTTGGCTATGTGAATTCTTGTCTCACTATAACCTTTACTTGGTCATCTTTAAAACTAGTCTCTCCCAATATATGAGAGCTATTTTAAAAGGAGACTTAAAAGAAATAGATTTTCCTTACTCCAGTATTAATAGAAGTGTGCTATTTAATATAAGAGATGGGTAAGAGACTGGAGTGAATGCAGAATTTAGATTTTGACAGCATTTTATGAACTTGGGTCATTTCACTGCTTTGTGGTTCATTTTTTTTCGTATATAAAATGAGGGGGTTGGACAAGATGAGGTCTGCTTCAATTTTAGGTTTTTATTATAATTCATAGAATTTTAAGCTTAGAAGGGACTTTAGAGACTGTCTGTCCTAACTTTACCATTTTACAGGTGAGGAAATTGAATTGCCAAGAGATAAAGTAGTTTTCCCAAGGTAGCAAGACTGGCTGTATTTATAGAACAAGGATTAGAACCCAAGTTTTATGACTTCCAATCCAGCTGATAATTGGCTGCATTTGATGCTATTTCTATTTATTGTCAGGCCATGGAAATTGAAATTCTTTTGAGGCCCATATTGAAATGGAGTTTTAAGTTGTTGACTTCTTCTCAAAGTTGTAATGTCTGTTTTTTAGAGAAGTAGTGAAACTTTAGATGCGCAAAGATTTAGCCAAAACAATGTCCTTGCTTCCTCCTACTCCCTGACCAGGTGCAACGTTTAAATGAGGGAAGGATTGACATTCAAAACCTGCAGGACTGGCCTGTAATTTTCAGGACAGGTGGCACCCTTACTCAGGAGACCTTATAATCCAGACGGCTGGCTGGAAGGTGAGAACAGAAGAGCAGAGGTTTAGCACCTGAATTTGGGGAGATGTCAATCTTTCTTACCCATAGAGACCCAGATTTTTTAAAGTGTTTGTCCTTGAACTGAACATTGTTAGTTTCACTGGGGCAGTCAGCCTCATTCTTGTACTGGATGGAGGATGGTCAGTAATCAAGGACAAACTTGCCTTAGCTTTAGTCACTGTGATGTGAGGTTTTGGAGAACATGAGAGGAGTGGGAGCTGGGGGTATTGAAAAATAATGACCAGTGTAACTTACTCCATATCCTTTATTGAAAATAACTAGTAGGAATATGCTGCAAAGAAGTGCATTTTTAAATGGTAAAAAAATAGAGGCATTTCACAAATCTCTATATAGGATCATATTATTAGAGTTGTAAAGGACCTTAGCAACTATTTAGATCAATAACCTCACTTTACAGAGGAGGAAACTGAAGTCTAGAGAGGTTAACCACCTTTCCAAGTTCATACAAGTATCACCATTTGCATCATAGGAGGGATCTGATTAAAGATCATCTTACAAACCCTTTGATACTTCCAGCCAGTCAGTCAGCAATCATTTATTAAGCACTTACTACCTGTCAGACACTGTGCTTAATAATGCAGATATAAAGAAAAGCAAAACAAAGAAGTGAAAACAACAACAACATAACCCACCAAAAAACCTAGTTCCTTCCCTTAAGGAAATTATATTCTAATGGAAAAACAACATGGAAACACCCATGTGCAAAGAGGCTATATAAGATATATACAAGATAAATTGTATTTAATCTTACAAGGAAACATTAAGGGAGGCCAGGGAAAGCTTCTTGAAGAAGGTAAAATTTTTGTCAAAACTTGAAGCAAGCTGGGGTGGGGTGGGGTGTGTGCGTGTGTGGAGAGGTAAGGAAGGAGAGCCTTCTGGTTAGCCATGTCTTGTTCAAGGAACAGTAAGGAGGCCAGTGTCATTAGACAGAAGAAGAAATGGAGGGAGTAAAGTGTAAAAAGACTAGAAAGGTAGGTATCAAGGGCCAAACAGTAAGAGGGGGTTGGGTGACATGGTCAGATCTGTGTTTCAGGAAGATAACTTTGGTAACTAAGTGGAGAATGGACTGGAGTTGGGAGAGACTTGAAGAAGGTAGACCAACCAGAAGGCTATTACAGTAGTCCAGGGATGAGATGGTGAAGGCCTCCACTAAAGTGGTGTAAATGTCAGAGGAGGGAAGAGGGTGTATTTGAGAGATGTTGAAAAAGTAGGTGCCATCTTCCACTCCTCATTCTTTCTCACCATCCATAACCAATCTATTGTAAAGCACCTAGGTTGTAAGCCTGGATGACTGGGAGAATGGTGGTTGTTATCGTTCAGTAGTTTCAGTTCTGTCCAACTCTTTTGTGACTCCAGTTGGGGTTTTCTTGGCATAGATACTGGAGATTTCCCTCTCCAGCTCATTTTGCACATGAAGAACTGAGGCAAACAAGGTTAAGTGACTTGCCCAAGGTCACATAGCTAGTAAGTGTCTGAGGTCATATTTGAACTCATCACGATGACTCTTCCTGACTCCAGACCCCAAATAGTGGTGCCCTGTATAAGAGGAAAGTTTATAAGAAGGGAGAATACTTGTACTATGTGCCTTATTGATTTGGTCTAAGGAAAATGCTTTGAAACCCTACGTTTTCAAGATTTGGCTGCTTCTACATTAAGAGACCGCAGGGCATGGAACATAATATTCCAGAGGGCAAAGGAGATAGGATTACAACCAAGAATCACCTACCCAGCAAAACTGAGTATAATCCTTCAGGGGAAAAAATGGTCATTCAGTGAAATAGAGGACTTTTAAGCTTTCTTGATGAAAACACCAGAATTGAATAGAAAATTTGATTTTCAAATATAAGACTAAAGTGGAACATGAAGAGGTAAACAGGAAAGAGAAATCATAAGAGACTTATTAAGGTTGAACTGTTTACATTCCTAAATGGAAAGATGATATTTGTAACTCATGAGACCTTTGTCAGTATTAGGGTAGTTGGAGGGGAAAAAATTATATGTACATATGTATAGATATAGATAGATAGAGGGCACAGGGTGAGTTGAAAATGAAAGGGTCATATCTGGAGAATAAAATTAAGGGGTGAGAGAGAAATATACTAGGAGAAGGAGAAAGAGAGAGGTAGAATGGGGTAAATTATCCCACAAAAAAAAAAAACAGAAAAGAAAAGGCTCTTACAGTGGAGGGGGAAACGGGGGAAGGTGAGAGGGAATGAGTGAATCTTATTCTCACAGGATTTGACTTAAGGAGGGAATAACATAGTCAATTGGGTGTGGAAATCTGTCTTACTCTACAGGAAAATAGAGGGGGGAAGGGGACAAGAGAGTAGGGGGATGATAGAGAGGAGGGCAGATTGGGAAAGGGAGTAATCAGAAGTAAATACTTCTGAGGAGGATCAGGGTCAAAAGAAAGAATAGAATAAATGGGTGGGTGGGATAGGATTAAGGGAAATAGAGTTAGTTTTTCACAGCATGTCTACTATGGAAGTGTTTTGCATAACTGCACATATATAACCTATATTTAGTTGCTTGCCTTATCAATGAGGATGGGTGGGGATGGAGGAAGGGAGAAAATTTGGAACCCAAAGTTTTAAAAACTCATATTAAAAAAATGTTTTCACATGCAATTGGGAAATAAAAAATACAGGAAATGGGGTACAGAAATCCATCCTGCCCTACAGGAAAATTGAAGGGGAAGGGGATAAGAGAAGGAGGGAAGAGATAGAAGGGAAGGCAGACTAGGGGAAGGGGTATTTAGAATGCATGCCATCTTGGGGTGGGGGAGGGGCAAGATGGGGTGAAAATTTGGAACTCAAAATCTTGTGGAAGTAAATGTTGAAAACAAAAAATAAATAAAAATTACCATGAAAAAAAAAGAAACCTTATGTTTTAAAAATGTGAATTGTCAATATTCTTACCATTCCAATAGTAAAGCTACTCAATGGCCTAATCAGGAATTCCCCAGCATTGTGGGATGTCCAGAATTCTGGGAAGATGCTTTCTGATCCCCCAAAAAAACTTTTCCATCTAATATCAGACACTTAAACGGTTTCCTCAGAACTATGGAAATACCTCTGACAGGTGACAATACTTTAAGTTCTCTATTGAGAGTTACTTCTTAAAGGCTCCTACTTCCCTGCTTTCTTAAACAAAAGGTATTAAATGACTTAAACATAGCTGGGTGGTGCAGTGGGTAGAGTGCCAGGGCTAGAGTCAAGAAGATCTGAGTTTAAATTTAGTCTCAGACACTTGCTAGCCATGTGACTCGGGAAGTCTTTTAAACTCTGTTTGCCTCAATTTTTTTTCATCTGTAAATCAGGAAGACTCATCTTCATTAATTCTAATTCAGCCTCAGACACTTACTATCTGTGTAACCCTGTGCAAATCACTTAACTCTGTTTACTTCAGTTTTCCTCATCTGTAAAATGAGTTGGAGAAGGAAAAGGCAAACTACTCCAGTATCTTTGCCAAGAAAACCCTAAATGGAATCATGAAGAATCTGATATGACCGATAAATGGCTAAACAACAACTACCAGGTTACAATGAGACTTGATATTATTTAATATTGATGAGCATTATTGTATTATTTAGGCTTTTTGCTTGTATGTTTCATGTTTATGTTTACTGAGTTTTCTCAGTGAAATTGGTGATATGTAAATTTCCCACCTCAGTTTAGTACCTGGTGAGCCCTCCAAATCATTTAACCTATAGAGCCTATTTAACAAGGTTTATTTGCTTAAGGGATATATGAGATTATGACTCTGCTTAACTAAGTTTGTTTAACTTTTATGACATTGAAGGAAACATGGAATTATGATTTTTGTAATATTCATGGCCACAGTACACTTGTTTCTTATTGTAAATTTGAGTCCTCTGCTTTACAGTCACTAAACTGTGCTCAAATTGATTTGAGACTAGCAACAGAGATTACAACAGAGGTGGGAAACCTGCTGCCTTCAGGCCACATGTGGTCTTCTGGGTCCTTGGACTGAGTCCAAGTTTTACAAATCTTTTTATTAAGGGGATTTGTTCTTGTGAAGTTTGGATTAAGTCAAAGGGCCTCACTTGAGGACTTAGAGGGCCACATGTGGCTTCAAGACCTCAGGTTCCCAGTCCTGGATTAGGATGATGCGGTTAAGGATGTTGCTGTTGTTGTTTAGTTATTTTTCAGTTGTGTCCAATTCTTGATTCCATCTTGGCAAAGAGATTGGAGTAGTTTCCCATTTCCTTCTCCCTCTCATTTTACAGTCAAGAAAACTGAGGCAAACAGGGTCATGTGACTTGCCTAGGGTCACATATGTGCCAATAAACTTCTTTTTCCTTAAAAAAAATTACTGAGTTCTTTTTTTTTTCTTCTGATGATAGTATAAATACTTTAATATAGAGTCAGAACCGTCTTTGTACCTGACACAACCCCTTGCTCTTCGTAGGGCCTTAATAAATTATTAAAAATTCTTTGCAGTTTTTAAAATTTTAAAAATAATTTATATATATGTATATAATTTATAAATAATTTAAATAAAATTTTATTAATACAATTTTACACATAAAAAATCTTTAATTCAGTTTTGAGAACTTATTACTAAAACATACTCAAAGTTTATATATCCCACTTTGGTTGGGAGTGGTCCTAATTTCTCCAGCTTTAGTACTTCAGAATTTTACAAAATGCTGTTAGCATGGTTTGATAAGATCTCATGATCTTAGTCCCAAAGAACCTCACAGATAAGGATGACTTAAAGGGTCTTTGCTACCTTTAATCTCATATCACAATTTGTTCAACTATTCCCCAATTGATGGGCATCCCCTCAGTTTTCTCTTCTTGGCCACCGCAGAAAGAGCTGCTATAAATATTTTTGTATATGTCAGTCCTTTCCCCATTTTTATGATCTTTTTGGGATATATTCCTAGAAGTGGTATTGCTGGGTCCAAGGGTATGTACAGTTTTATAGTCCTTTGGCCATAGTTCCAAATTGCTCTCCAGAATGCTTGGTTCAATTCACAACTCCACCTATAATGCATTAGTATTCTACTTTTCCCACATCTTCTCTAACATTTATCATTTTCCTGTTTTGTTATATTAGCTAATCTGATAGGCGTGATGTGGTACTTCAGAGCTGTTTTGATTTGCATTTCTCTAATCATTAGTGATTTAGAGCATTTTTTCCTATGATTATAGATAGCTTTAATTTCTCCATCTGATAACTGCCTATTTATATCCTTTGACCATTTATCAATTGGGAAATGACTGCAAATGTGATTTCTTAAGAGTGCTATTCCCCTCTCCTCTTTTCTCCTCCCCTCACCTCCCCTTGTCTCCTCTCCTCTCTTCTTCTCTTCTCTTCTTTCTCCCTCCCTATTCTCTAGTTCTGTGAATCTAGTCTTTAACAGGAGCAACTGGCAATAATCAAAGGTCTTGTATTTATCTGGCCAAAATAATTTCCACAATTATCCAAACTGAGCTCTACCACTGGAGTTATGAACACAAACTGACAGATTTTTCTTGTCTCAATATTTAATAGCTTGCCTAGGTGGGAGACAGCAGGAGGCCTGCTCCATCCCAATCCCATATGCATACTAGTTCTTGCTTGCCTTTTGGTGCCTCTCTCAAAGGCTAAGATCATTACTCACCCTGCCTCTTCTGTACGTGCCTCTTCTTCTTGCACCATTGAGAAAGAATAATAAGAAATTTGTTCAAGGCCTATTTCTCCTTATCCTTCCAAATTTGGAGAGTTTAATTTTCCAGCCACTAACCACTAACTGTTAAGAGAAGGCACTTTGACCAAAGATCAGACAAAAGTCTGAGTGTGAGCTGCAATGTAGGACAGTGAGCTTACCCAGTGATAGCTGTGCAAGTGAAGGATCCCCTCAAGGTTTCCAAAATTGTTAAAAGGAAATCCTGGTTCAGCCCTTGCCGTGGTCAATTAAAGGCAAACTCAGGAAATGACTTAAAGTTTATTGGCACACCAAGGCATCAAGCAATTGGAGTGGGGTTGTTCTCCCTCAACCAACTCTTAATGAAATTTTACCCCAGGAACTGAAACCTCTTCATTGATAAAAATATTCTTGAGGATGGTATTCATATCTCATTTAATGTGAGGCATGGCTAACAGACTGAAGAAACAAGGAAGCCCTTCTTCCCCAACTCAGAAAGCACAAAGCCTGCCACTTACCTGATGGATTAATCAATCTATCAACCTGGAAACATTTAAGTGCCTTCTATGTGCCAGGTTATCATGCTAGGAAATGGGGAAATAGAGATAAAAAGGAAATAATCCTTGTCCTCAGAGAGCTTTCATTACATTCAACAAAACATATATGAATATAACTGTGCACAAAATGTGTATAAAGTATATAAAGGAAATTTTGAGGAGGGCAGGACATACAACTGTTGAAAGAAGAGAAGAATGTAATGTGCTGCTGCATAATTAATAGTAACTGAGGAAACAATCTGAGCTATATTATTTATTAGTAAAACAGGAATAATAAATTGATCAATGGATTCTATAGTCAGTCCAAAGAGCCTGAATACAAAGTAAGACAGATTTTTATGGATTAAAATCAATTAATAGAATAAGACCAATTAACAAAAAGAAACAATTAACAGAGTACAAACCAGTACAAAATTAAGTAATCTGATTTCTAATTGGAAGGAAGGTTCGAAACTTTCTAAAATGGGAAGGGGAGAGTGAACAGGTGAATACCTTGAAATCAGAAAAAGAGGTGTCCCACTTCCTGTAAGTGTCTATATTCAATCAAAGGAACGTGGAAACAACTGATTGATAAATATAGAGTCAGTTTTCAGATATGACACATGGGTGGCTTGAGATGTATAATTGTGAGAAAACTCCATCAATCTTTGGATCTGAATGGTTTCTAGTCAACATAAACCTAAGTACTTAGTTAAGAGTCTTTAAGCAATAGGTAGAGGTGGTCCAGCTTCTCAGTCACATAGGGCCAAGTTAAAATAATGCAATAAAGTTTTCTCACAATATCTATAATTGAATAAAGTTTTCTCACAAGTTAGAAATTGGACTAGACCCATAATTCAATAGAAAGGGATCTCAGCTAGATCCAGAATTGAGTTAGAAGTAACTGTGGTTCACTCAATTTCCACAATAATGTAGAAGGTAAATATACAGAAATTATTAATCAAACAATATAGATAAGTATTTAAAAATAGACAAAGAAAAGCAAAACAAAACAAGAAAGAGTAAGAAAGGAAAGAAAAACCCGCTAAAATTATGGCATGGAAATAGCATAAATAAAAAAATGTAAATATTTACTTTGATATATAGTATATATAATATACATAATATAAATATACTTATATTTTAAAACAATGTTATATTAAATATAATAATATTATATATGTTAGCTTTAAGCACAAGTGCCTAAAGAATTATTGAAAACAAAGATATACCAATTGATGGGCATCCCTGCAATTTCCAGTACTTTGTCACCACAAAGAGAGCTGCTATAAGTATTTTTGAACATATAGGTTCTTTTTCTTTTTCCCTAATCATCTTTGAAAATAGACCTAGTAGTGGTATTGCTGGGGCTATAACAGTTTGGGCATAATTCCAGATTGCTCTCCAAAATGGTTGGATCAGTTCACAATTCCACCAACAATGAATTAGTGTCCCAATTTTTCCACATCCCCTCCAACATTTGTCACTTTCTCCTTCAATCATTTTACCCAATCTGATAGGTATAAAATGAAAGCCCAAGGTAGTTTTAATTCACATTTCTCTAATCAATAATTATTTAGAACATTTTTATATGACTTTAAATTGTTTTGATTTCCTTATCTAAAAACTGCCTGTTCATATCCTTTGACCATTTATTATTTGGGGAATGATTCATGTTCTTATAGATTTTATGATATAATGAAGAGTGAAATGAACAGAACTGAGACCATTGTATGCAGTAAAAGCAATATTGTTTTAAGAATATCTTTGAGAGAATAAGTCATTTTGATTTTATAAATACCCAATTTAACTACAAAGGACATGTGAAGAAAGACACTATCTGCATCCAGAGAAAGAACTGAAAAATAGAAATATGTATAGAATGAAGTTACATATGTATGTATTTATGTATACACATATATACATGTATGTGTGTATGTATAGATACATACATATTTGTGTCTAATGGTAGTCATTTTGGGGAGGTGGAGGGAAAAGAAGAAAAAGAAAAGAAAAAATGTACATGATAACATTATTATATATTTAAAAGGAATAGTAAGTTGCACATAATAGATTTGCAGTTTCATGTGCATTATCTTTTTAGTGTACTATGTTATGGAAATACTTGTTTTATTCCATAAATTAAAAATTAAATAAAAATTAAAAAAAGAGAAACTACTT
The DNA here is from genome assembly GCF_900497805.2 of Vombatus ursinus. Lineage (NCBI taxonomy): Eukaryota > Metazoa > Chordata > Mammalia > Diprotodontia > Vombatidae > Vombatus > Vombatus ursinus. The sequence goes on along the minus strand of NW_020954619.1, from coordinate 41,700,181 downwards.
GATGAAATTGCATTTTAATTTCTAGTGTTTCATGTTATTTCACAGAGTTTGAGGGAGAATCAATATAGTGTAGAAAATGAGTGAGTGAGTGGATGAATGAATGAATGAATGAATAAAAAAGCATTTATTAAGTGTTTACTCCCTACAAAGCACTGTACTAATCTCTGGGAATACAGATAGAAACAAGATAATTTCTGTTCTCCAGGAGCTATCATTATGAGAGAAACAACACATATAGAAGGTTTCAGCTACAAGTTGAGCAATAAAGCTGGAATCAAGATACTTGGATTTTTATCTCTTTATTGCCTGGGTGATTTTGGGTTAGTAATATTCCTCTTTGGTAAAATGGGATTATGTCATTTGCATTATCTACTTACAAATCTGCAATACACACTATAAAATGAAACTGGGCTCAGGCATGGGAAAAAAAATTGCTCTCAACTGCAAATTTTAAGAAAAATCCAACTTGGTTTTGAGGTTGAAAGGAAAACTTGGGGAAAGACCTTGGAACACAAACCCTGTGGCAAGGGAGTGGGAGAGTGGGAGGGTGGCAAAGAACTAGGGTCTTTGTGGTAGAAATACAGAGACAGAGGCACCTGTGAGACTCTGAGACATAGAGAGACTGCTGCTGGGGAGATTATCACCTGGAGGAGGGTAGAGCAGGTGAGAGAAGAGCTTAATGAGTGAAAATGCTATCCACATCCAGAGAAAGAACTATGGAGTCTGAATGCAGATGGAAATATACTATTTGATCTCTTCTTTCTTCTGTTGTTTTGTTTTGTTTCTTCTTTCTCATGGTTCCTCCCATTGGTTCTAATACTTCTTTACAG
>NW_020954619.1:41570265-41699341 GCF_900497805.2 Vombatus ursinus | reverse complement strand
ATTTAAAAATAGTTTAATGGGTAGGGTTATGAACATCAGAAATGGAGAGAAAGGAGGAAGCAAGCATTCTACTAGTTTTTTTTTTTAATTTAATGAATTATTCTGAATACCTAGTTCCCACATGTGGTTGATTCAACCTGTTCAGTGAGAATTGCTCTCAGAACCCTTAAATTTTGCCATTCTGGAGCAAAGCTCTAAATGTCTTATCCTAAGAATGCCTCAGTTTACCTCCTCAGGTTATTGTGAGAAAAGTATTTTACACATCTTAAAACACTCCGTGTGTGATGATGATGATGATGTCAATGATGATAGCTAGCATTTATATTGTGCTTAAAGTTTAAAAGTGTTTTCCAAATATGATTTCAATTTACACTAACTGTAACCCTGCTAGTTTACTGTTATTATTATTCCCATTTTGCCAATGAGGAAGCTGAAGCAGACAGGGGTTATATGACATACTCAGGGTCACACAGCTAATAAATGACTGAGTCTGGATTTGAACTCAGGTAGTCCCGATTCCAGGGCCATCATGGCACCTCCTGGCTACCTCTATGTATAAGTTACTGCTATCATTGTAAGGAAGCTAATCAGGGAGGGCATTTGAGCAGATTAACAAAATCCATCAGATTGTTTATTAATTCCCAAGTTATCAAGATTGACTCATGTTAAAACAAATGAGCTTCTAAATCAGGCTCAGTGTTTACCTACTGTTTAATAGACTCTCAGAATCTATAATTGTAATAGACCATACAGATTACTTACCCCATTGCCCACATTTATAAAATGAAAACAAGGCTTTGAAATGAAGTGACTTGGCCCAAGGTCATACACTTAATCAGAGGAAACACCAGAATCCAGTTTTATACAATAGGCCATTCTCCCTTCCCATATCACTCCACTTTATGTGTCAATATTATGTGAATCTTAACTGACTGGGTAGGGACAGCTATGTGGCACAGTGGATAGAGTGTCAATCTTGGAATCAGGAAGACTCATCTTCATCAGTTCAAGTCTGGCCTCAAACACTTACTAACTATGTGACTTGGGGCAAGTCACTTAACCTGTTTGCCTCAGTTACTAATTTGTAAAATGAGCTGGAAACGGAAATGGCAAATCATTCCAGTATCTTTGCCAAGAAAAATGCAAATTGGGATCACAGAGATTCATACACATCTGGACAATAACAACAAGAAACTGATTTTGGCAAATTCAATGTAAAGACTCAAGAAGAGTGACTAGCCATTCATTACTAGACTGAGGTCACAGGTCCTGGTAACCTTTTTCAATCCTTGTCTTTTAAGTGATTACATAGTTTGCCCTGGTTTCATTGCTCTGGGGTTACTAGTCTTCTCATTAGGGAAACTAAGCTCCCAGTATTTTAATACCACCTGCACTGAGATATCTGAGGAAAAACTATTTAATCTAAGAAGCTAGGTGTCACAGTGGATACAAACATTGTTTTCGGAATCAGTAAGAACCAAGTTCAAATCAAGCCACAGATATTAGCAGTATGACCCTGAGCAAGTCCCTTAACCTCTGTTAAGTTCACCTCTTGCCTTTTGCCTGTAAAATGAGAATAATAATAGTACCTATCTCCTAGGGTTGTAGTGAGGATAATATAAGACAATATTTTTAAAGCACTCAAAAAACTGTAAAACACTATATAAATGCTAGATGATAATGATAATCATTATTATTATTGTTATTAGTAGTAGTTAGTAGTTGTCATTGTTGTCTGCATTGACAATCTGCATTGTTCTTGTTGTCACTGAAGTAATCATTATCCTAATTGTCATTGTTGTTGAAGGAAATAGTTCTCAAAGTATGGTCCAGAGACCTCTGTGTATCCCTGAAACCTTCTTAAGAGGTCAATGAAGACAAAATTATTTTCATAATAATAATAAAATGATTAATTTCTGATATGGTAAATATCAATACATATAATCCATATATCCAAAGCTTTTGGATGAGTCTTCAATAAGGGGAACCCCCAAATCTCAGACACAAATTTGTCGATGAGGCTGTGAGTTCATAGATTGCCACATAGTAGAGGGAAGAACATCCCCTTATCATCCTGTGGAGCTCAGAAAGTGATATCCTACTGACCCGGAGCACAGAGTTTATTGCTTTAGTATATTCAAGGAGTGAGGGCTCAGTAACCATTTTTTAAAAAGTCTTTAAGGCTCATAGGAAGCATGCTGAGGAAATCTGTGCCCACTCTGAAGTAAATGCTTGAAAACATGCTTTGTCTGGTTGGTTGTAGGAAAAAAGACTTGGGTAAAATTAAAAATTTCTTCCTTCCTTCTTTCCTTCTCATATATGTCAGACTGATGGTTTCAACAGTTCAACTAAAATATTATAATGCCAAACTCAGTAAGCCTCACTGCTTCTTTCTACTAATTCTTAACTTGCCTAACGCATAGCCCTATAAGTAAAACTTCAAAATCTATCTCACGAGGGGCAACTAGGTAGCACAGTAGATAGAGCTCGGGCCTTGGAATCAGGACGACCTGAGTTCAAATCCGACCTCAGACACATGACACTTACTAGCTGTGTGACCCTGAGCAAGTCATTTAACCCCGATTGCTTCAACAAAAAAAAAATTATCTCATGGCCCAAAGCCCCCCCCAATAGGTTTGAGGGATTTACCTCACTGTTTTAGGGGGCCATATCTAACACCCAGGAAACCTAACAAAACATTTGGTTGCTTGCCAGCCAGTGTTCTAAAAATGACTCCTCACTTGCAAGCATGTATTTCACCATATTATAAAATTAAGTTTGATTAACAGAAGGAAAAACAAAAGTGAACTCTCTTAATGAACTATTGAAAAAGAAATATACACTTAATAAACATTCTTCTCCCAAAGTTTGTATTAGTCTTTATCACATAGAGATGTAGCTAGTTTGTGAATCAAGCAGGCAAGAGGACTGGAAGGAATACTCTTTTTGTAGTTGCAACTTTTGGTTTCAAATCCTAATTGTTTCACTTCTATTAACTTTGTGACTTAGGGAAACTTACAGAATTTTGGGCCTCAATTTCTATAAAATACAAAATGAAGATATTGAACTAGAACACCTCAAAGGTCCTTTCTAGCTTGAAATCTAGGATCCTCTATTGTAAAGGTCACCAGTGGTGATATACATTTCTTCCTGTCATGGCCCCTACTATAATCCCAAATGATTCCTTGAGGACAGCCTCAGGCATTGTTCTAAGGCAAATGTAACTCCTTTGCCAGCACAACATTTTCTCTCTTGCGAGCTTCTTTTCCCATCCATTGGGGAAGGTATCTAAAATGTTCCTTTTTCAGTAGGAAACACAGGTTTGGTGTAACAGAAACACTGTATTTAGAGTTCAAGAACCCACATTCAAATACTTGTTTTACTATGTTAGTAACTCTGTAAGTCATTCAAAGTCATCTCTGGTTTTCAGTTTCTTCTGTGAAATGAGGGGTTTCAACTAGAAGACCGTTAAGCTCAGGATCTATAATTCCATAACATAGCACCAGACTAGAGAGCTTTTCTCTGATGCTTTTCCACTTTTGTACAGTCCTTGCTTACTCTGACCTCATAAAAGTTTGTCCAGGGATTAGAACCACCACCATACTTTGTTTCCATAATGGTTCTAATAACTTGAGACTGGGTTTAGATATGGTGGCTTCAGATATCCCTTAACTCTTGACAACTGTGAGGGAGTGACCCAGTTACAGTGATGATTTTTCATTTGTCCATAAGCTGACAAAGTACTCTAATTTATTTCATACTATCTTTCTTTGGGAGGCAGCTAGATGGTACAGTGGATAGGGCACTGAAACTCAGTTCAAATAGGGCCTCAGACACTTACCAACTGTGTGACCAAGGGCAAGCCACTTAACCCACATTTGCCTCAATTCCTCATCTCTAAAATGGGGACACATTGGAGAAGGAAATAGCAAAATACTCCAGTATCTTTGCCAAGAAAACCCCATGGATGAGTACATGGGGTCATGAAGAGTTGGAGATCTTTCTTTTATTACCCTATCTCCCCCCCCCCCAAATAACTCTCTGAGGCACATGGGAGGGGTTATTCAAATCAGTCTAGGCTTTAATAAGCTTCACCTCTAATGAAAATAGTATGAAAAGTTCAGTAGTCTAAGACTGTCAAACAGTGATATGTTATTATTATCAGTCAAGTAGGGAATCCAATAAATACTAGGCATGATATAATGATGCGGCATCTACTTACTTCCTTAAAGTAATACTTCCAATAACTGTTAGCCACACTTGATAGATTAAGAATTAGAATGGATGATATTGGTCATTTATTCCAACTCTCATTTGAAGAAGAAAAACCTTAGGCTGGAGAGGTTAAGTGATTTTTCTAAGATCCCACCATAAGACAGAATCAGATTTTGAACACAGTCCTTTCAACTTTAAATGCAGTGTTCTTTGTCCACCATTCTGCCTCCATCTGAAAGTCTAACTATAGTTATTGTATTCTATAATTGTATAATTTCTGCTTGCAGGGAAAAAGAAAAATTGAATCAAGATGATTTTTTCCCTCCTGAGCTTATGTCCTCCAATGTCCCATCATAGCATGAACATGACTTGGCATATTCACAAAGAATTACAGGTCTAAAGCTGGAAGGAGTCCCAAAAGAAATCTAGTCCAATATACTGATTTTAGAGATGAGAGAATAGAGACCCAGGGAAGTAAGTGACTTGCCCAAGGTCACAAATAGTAAATATCAGTTGTGCAATTGTGTAAAATATCAAATGTATAACATTTTCCTTTTTCTCCTGTATCATACTGTATCCTGAGAATTAGCTAGAGAATTATAAGCTCTGGCAGGAAGTGAAAAGGCATCCAGGGTAGACTCTGATAAACTATGTATCTGCTATCCAAAGATTAACTAATTTGAGTTCAGACAGGTTTACTACCAGGTGCTAGCAACACTGTTAGACCATCCCCTAAAGCAAAAAGATTAATATCTTCATTAGTGGAGGGCTTACTCATACTCCAAATTATGTGACTATTCCAAACAATGAAATCAGGGATGCTTAAAGTAGAGTAAAGTAAATGCTTTAGTATGGCATTTTAACAAAGGTCTTGAGAAGGAAGGAAGGAAGGAAGGAAAGAAGGAAGGAAAAAAGAAAATGAAGGAAGGAAGGAAAAAAGAAAAGGAAGGAAGGAAGAAAGAGGAAAGAAAAAATCTTAGATGCAATTGCCTAAGGTATTGTGCTTCTCTGTGAAGCTAGTCCTTTGGCCTTTGCTAATTTACTTCTTCAGAGATATGTTAAGTTACATTGAAGATCAGCTCAGTTAGTCTCACTTTGAAGTCTCTGAAATGGCAGTGGCAGGGTGGCTTGAGCCTGAGCTTCCAGGAATCCAGTAACCCATTCAAGCATCATATTTCCTCACTAAGATGACAGTTCAAAAATGGATTTTTTTTAAAAAAAAATGCATCATCTTTGTCTCCTTCCTTTGGGAGGTGTTGGAATAGAGAGATACTTTTCTCTTACTAAATGAAATAAATTTTTGTTCCTTCACCTGCATTTTATATTTGAAATGGCTCAATGTGAAAACCATCCTTGCCTTCTTCTTCAGGGAAAGAAAGTGTGGTAACAAAGTGCACCTCTGTCTCTTACATTGTGAGAGTATGGCTCCCATACATGATGTTGAAGTCAGTGGTGTGCTTCTAACAGAACTAGTAAGGCATACTATTGAGAGATTGAAAGAGCAATGAGGGTATTGGAGTTAGAATTTGCTCAGTTGTTACAGTTACATCCAACTCTTTGTGACCCCATTTGGGGTTTTCTTGGCAAAGATATTGCCATTTTCTTCTCCAGCTAATTTTACAGATGAGGAAACTGAGGCAACCAGGGTTAATTGACTTGCCCAGGGTCACACAGCTAGCAAATGTCTGAGGCTAGGTTTGAATTCAGGAAGATGAGTCTTCCTGACTTTGGGCCCAGCATTCATGTTACCTTGCTACCCAAGAGACCTGGGTTCAAATCAAAATTCTGAATCTTAGTAGCTCTGTAGATTATAAATCTGTAGAATCTTAGTGGCTTGACCCTCAGCAAGTCAATCAGTTATAATAGCTGACATTAATATGGTACAGTAGTGTTTGCAAAATGTCTTGTATACCGTGGGTCTCACAACACTATATAATATTACAGACATTTTTATCCCTATTTTACAGATAGAGAAACTGAGGCTCAGTAGGCTGAAATGACTTGCCTAATGAAGCATAGCTAATATATACTTAGTATTTGAACTCAGGTCTTCCTTCGATCTATCCTTTTATGATACAACACTTCCTCTTGGAGCTTCATTTTCGTTATCTGTCAAAGAAAAATGATGATAATACTTTCACTATGATAATAGTTATCATTTATATACCACTTTAATCTTTTCAAAGCTCCTTATGCATATTATCTTATTCAATCCTCAAAACAACCCTGGAAGGTAGGTGCTATTATTTTTCTCATTTTACAGTTGAGAAAACTGGGGTACACAGAAGTTGTCACTTGTCCAGAGTCACACCTCTATTAAGTATCTGAGGCATGATTCAACTCAGCTCTTCCTGTCTTCAGGTCCAACACCATTCACTATACTCCTGGCTGTCAATATTATTGATAAGCATCATGGTAAAGTGGAAATCATTTTATACCTGGAGTCATGAGAGAAATGGGTTTGAATACTACCTCTGACGTTTACTAGGTATGTAATCCTGGACAAGTCTTTTCTCTAATTCTCCATTTCTTTATTTGTAAACTGGGAGCAAAGATACCCGTACTTACCTCATAGGGTGGTTATGAAGATCACAGGAGATAACACACATATAATCCTTTGCAAATTTTAAAATACTATCTAAATGTCATCTATTGTTACTTTGAATATTTTAATAACCTTAAATTGCTATATAAGTAAAAGCCATTTTTTCCTCTGGAATTGGAAGTGATATAAATGGTCTTTTGATCCTCATTTCAAACTTGACATTGGGTGTGGTGCTTGACTCAACTTTTCTGAAGTCTATATTCAGACCACAGAATTCCTCCCTGTTAAATTACATGGCTTCTGAATGCCATATAAATTTCTTCATCCCCCCACCTCAAATATGGGCAATTTCTAAAAATAATACAGGCAGTGATTTGAAAAAGTCACCAAATTTCACTAATGCTAATTGACCCTTTAAGACAGTCTGTGACTGTAATCCTCATGCACCTGTTTGTACAAATTGCTATTAGAAGAGGAGAAAATGCCACAACTGTCTAGCTGGGTCCCCAGGATATCAGTGTTGGATCTGTAGTTCAGGAAATCTTCCTGGTGAAATATGAAGGAAGACTACAGGAGATTCTTAATTGTAACCTTTTCTTCTCTCTCTCTCTCTCTTTGAATCTGAACATCTGACTTTGAATGATATTGCTGGAAAAGAAACTGCTCTAGGAGTTGGGAGGCCTGGTATTGGCTCTATCACCAGCTAATTGTATAACTTAGTGGGAAGAGAAATGGATTTTGAGTAAGAAGAAACTTGTCTTTCCTATCTAATTCCTATATCACCTTGAGCAAATCACTTCTCTCCAAGTGTCAGCTTTGTTGTCTGTAAAGTAGTAGGATTGGCAAGATGATCCCTAAGATTCTTTCCAACTTTTATTTCTAATCCACAGTAGTTGAATGATTTGCCTAGGGTGACGTCATTTGATAATCAGCAGTGAAAAGATTCAAACTCAGATCCTGAGACCCCAAGTTCCATACTATATCTTTTGTACCAAGCCCCTTATAATAACTGTCAGTGGACAAATTACTTCCCAATTGAGCTAGCCAATCAAATTATTAAATGCAGCTTAGAAATTCAGAGTGTCTGCCATGGCAGACTCTTGGCTAAAAAGCTATCATAGAGGCTCCCATTCCCTTTGTACCCACACCTTCTGCAGTTTTACTTCCCTTTGACTTGGTACACTAGTGAATTTAAATCAGCTTTTATTGAAGAATTACATCCATGCAGTAGATCTGTGCAAGGTTTATCTTCTGAAATAAATCAGTGTGAATTAATTGTGGGTGGAAGAATATGATAAGAAAATGCACTCAGCTGGTGAAAATGTGTCCAGCTAAGCAGTTTCAAAACTGATCCACTCCAATAAGCCAGATGCTGGAGCTAGGTCATCAGCTGTGACCAGCCACCATGACAGTTTCCATACAGAGATAAATATGCATGGAGATATCAAGGTTTAGAATAGAGTACACACAAGCAATACTTAAAAATGCAAGCCTGAAATGAACAGTTAGGTGTACTGTAGACATAGGAGACACTGACAAAGTGGCTTGGAGAAACAACAACAATGACAACAACTACTACTACTCTTTATTAAACATAAGATGAATCACTAACAAAAAAAATCTGACTTAAAAAAACCCCAGTTTCCCAATTAGTTGGATGGCCCAGTCACTGAACTTACTCCAGCTTTTAATAATTAGAGTGATAATGTGAACAAATTTACTGGCCAGGTTCAAAATTTGGAGAAGAGTTTCTAATTTAATACACTATATATTGTTATTTTTTTCAGTATTAGAAATATTCCAATCTATGATCTCTGTTTATATTAATTGAACAGATATTTGTATTTTTAATGAATTTTTAATGAACTTAATGAATTTTCATATAATCATGGTATGTATTATGTGATATATATCATATATGCTATGTTATCATATCATCATATATTATATATATCACATCTAATATGTTATAATTTTATCTTATTAAAATATGATAGATACCAAGAATGCTATCATATTCTAAAATCTTTAAGATCCAGTGAACTGTTCAAAGTGCCTTGTTGAAAACTAGCTAGATAATTGTGTTACTTTTAAGATCTTTTTAATAAGATCTTTGGGAAAAAAAAGTCAAGGTATTGTTCAATCATTATCAGAAGCAATATGCAAATCATTTGAACAAATTAGGCTTAATATTTCAGAGAGCTTTAGAAAAGTTATTGGAAATCAGATTATTATTAGTTTTTGCCAATGTGGAAAGTCAGGTAGATGAGATGCCTTTGCAAAATTAGTGCAAAAACTGAATTGTTAAACATATATTCTTTATCTAGCTTCAGAATTCTTGCCAAGCTTCCTAGTGTAAGCGGTGAAATAATCCTAACCATTCTGTCTCTCCTATCTTATAGCCAATGTCTTAGTAACTTTTTTCCTGTTGTATTTCCTCTTAATATCAAGTCTCTTAAAGGACTTGCCATGTGCATCTATGTAGAAGTGTTTTGGCATTATAAGAGCAAGTCTATCTCAGTTAATTATAGGCTTAACTGGCAAGTGTAAAAAGTACTTATATTTTCAAGCATGAAGATAAAATTCTCTGATGAAAAGATGGATTCTACCTTTATGATCAAATATAGGATCTGAAATATTCTGGTCTATTGTATTTTGGCAATATATAGCTAGAGCCTTTGGAAGATCCTTAATTTCATATTCCAAGATGGTACCCTTCACCATTCATAATAGGGTATATATTATGCCTTATTTACTCCAATAGAAAGGATTGATTTGTGATGATAGAACCATGTTCCTTTGTCCAGTCCCCTAAGTAACACATGACACAGATTTGAAAGGATAGATGGGGTATCCTCTCTAGTTGTATGACAGAACAAAACCAATTAGTTCATATAGGGGTTAATGACAAGATCTTGGCTTCATTAACACACTGAGTTCTCTTTTATTTTTATGGTTTGAGTGACACACATGCTATTTAAACCTACATTATACCTGTATGACAACCACCACAGAAGTTCAGTAGAACTTGAGGTCATGTCTATGCAACAACTACAAAAAACAATAAAGCAATTTAGTCATTTTAATTAACTTGGTCAAAGGGCAGCCAAGGTCCTTAAATCCTGGTTTCTCAGATGTGGAAGGATTCTGTCAAGTAATTTAGCACAAACTTTACCACAAGTATGAATCCACTGTATTATATCCAATGAGTAGTAGTCTATGCTGTCAAACACTTTCCATATTGGAGAACTCACTGCCATACCAAGTAACTTATTCCCATTTTGACCAGCTCCAACAGCAGTGGGAACAACAACAACAACAACAAAATTGCTTGAGTCAGGCCACATAGTTCTTAGTCTGGGTTCTGCTGCTTGCTAGCTAGCTGTGGTTAGTCGGCCTTAGGCAAGTTACTTAATCTTTATGGGTGTCAGCTGCCTAAACTATAAATTGAGTGTGTTGAACCAAGGATCACTAAATACACTTCCTGTTCTCTGATTTATGTCAGTCTTTTCATTATCTTGAATTTTCTACATCTCCTTCATCATCTGACTGTTAATAGCTAGATTATGCATATGCTTGCATTTGTGTTCTAGACTCATTCTGAAAATCAGTTTTAATAATTATCAAATCTATGCCAATTACTACCAGATCTCTTTCTTTCTTTCTCTCTCTCCCCCCATACACACACACACACACACACACACACACACACATATACATGTATACATTTCTAAGATTGAGTCCCACATCACCAACTGACCATTGTATGTTTTGAATTACAGTTATTCTTTCCACATTGCGACTTTCCCCATCATGGTTTTGATATATCATGTGTCAGCATAACAGATTAAATGGGAATTTTTTGGGAGTTTTGCAGAACCCAGAGACAACATGCAGAGGCCAGTAGATAACACAGAAAAAGTTTATAAAGTCAGAAATGAATAAAATATATGTAAAATATTATGTAATATCAACATATTTTATCCTTTAATACCATAATAATTCAGACTTCTTCTCTAGTATCGTGGGAGAGCCAAAAATTTTTATGTGGATTTTCCAGATCATGGGGGTACCATACCCCCTAACCCCCACTATGTGGGAGGCATAACTGTATATGTCCTGTAGACATTTCAAACTCAACATATCTCAAACAGATTTCATTATTTTTATTCCCAAACCCATCCATCTTCTGAACCTTCCTATTTCTGTTAATTATTCCATCATCCTACTAGATACTAATTTTTTTTGCAACCTCAGAGATATCCTTGATTACTTTACTCTCCCTTACTCCATAAATACAATCTTTGTCCAAATCTTGATTCTATTGTTCAGTCATTCAGTTATGTCTAATTCTTTATGACCCCTTGGACCATGCCAACACTGTTCATGAAGTTTTCTTGTTAAGGGTACTGGAATGACTTGCCATTTCTCTCTCCAATGGGTTAAGGCAAAGAGATATTAAGTGACTTGTCCAGGGTCACATGACTAGTAAGTGTCTGAGGGCATATTTGAACTCGGGTCTCCCTGACTCCAGGCCTAGTGCTTTATCCACTGAGCCACGTAGCTGCCTCAGAATCTAGATTCTACCTCTATATAATCTCTCAATCTGTCCATGTCTTTCCAGTCACATAAAAGGTGACTTTCATCACCTCTTGCCTAGACTATTGCAATACTCTCCTGTGTTGCTGCCATGCCTTGAGATTCTACCTTCTAATACTCCTCTACACAGCTGTCAAAATGATTTTCCAGAGTATAGATATGATCATGATCTTCTCTTGTTCAGTATACTCCAGTGTTGGGGCAGCTAGGTGGTGCAGTGGCTAAAGCACTGGCCCTGAAGTCAGGACGACCAGAGTTCAAATCCGGACTCAAACCAAACACTTGACACTTACTAGCTGTGTGACCCTGGGCAAGTCACTTAACCCCGATTGCCTAAAAAAAAGTATTAAAAATAAACTATAGTGTATTTAATTACCTCCAGAATCAAATGAAAACTTCTACTTGGCATTTAACACTCTTCACAATCAGGCTTCAACCAAGATTTCCAGTCTTATTCTACATTATTCCCATTGACATGCTCAGTAATCTTTAGATTTAGAGCACCTGCCTGGAGTAGTGAAAGGTTGAAAAGGTTAAGGAACTTGCCTGAGGTCACAAAGCTAGAAGATGATATAGGTAGGACTAGAACCCATGTCTAACTGATTCAAGATTCAACCCTCTAAAATAGTTATTTTATACAGAAGTTATTTTATATATCTGCATGTAAAATCCTTAGTACTTTTAACCCTCTTACCTCCTCTTAGGACAAGCTAAAGTGGATTTTCTAAAAATACTGCCATCTATATAGCTGTCAAACATGTAATTTCCATGCTGGACAAATCACTTCCCTCCCCCACTCACCTTTTTTTTTCTTTCTTCTCTTTTTGTTCAAGGGATGTAGAAATACTCCCAGTAGATGCAAACATCCATAAAATCCTGTTCTCTGTATGTTTTAATATTCCACAAAAATGACTTTTTAAAAAAGCCTGTTATGTTTGTACTTTTAATTTAATATTAGTGGGACATCTGCCAAGCTAATGCAGGCATTTCTCTGTGCACTGGAAAACCCAATTAGGACTTGTTCATAGTTTGATTATCAGTCAGAAACATGCATACAGAAATAGTCATTAGAGACTGGCTGAGAGCTGTGATAAAACAACAGACAACTGAATTATAGAGGCTCTGTCACTATCCCCGCAACAGTTTTACATCTGCCTGATAAAGGACCAGCCACCAAATATCTGTGGTGTCATTTGGTGCCCACTGGAATTGCATTCCCTTTACCAGAGATATTGTTCTGACTCTCTTTAGGATGTTAGTGAGCATTTCACAACATGCTATTTGCAGGCAGATGATAAACTGCTGCATTGTGGGGAGAGCACTAGTCAATCACTATCTCAGCCCTGCTCTTGCCTAGCTGTGATTTGTGCTTTAGTTATGGACTGCAGGGAGTCTATGTGCTAGGCTGGTTTTAGATATAGGCAGAATAGGCAGCTGTTGAGGTAAGATGATGTGTGAGAAGAAAAGTCTCCCTGCATCCTCATTCCCACAGAAATTATATTAATTGGCATTTTTGTAGCATTATAAAGTTTGCCAAGAGCTATACACACACAAACACACACACACGAGAGTGTATGTGGGTAAACATATATACATATACACACACACACACATGTACATATACACTTTGAACCAATGCTGGGAGGAGGGTACTACAGTTATTATTAACCTCATTTTGTAGGTGAGGAAACTGAGTCCCAGAGAGGTTATGTAACTTGCCCAAAGTCACCCTGATAGTAAGTGGCAGGTTGAGAGTTGAACTCAGGTCCTCTAAGCACTCTTTGCATTAAGGCTTTGCCACAGCTCTCTTATCTACTTTTAGTACTCTTGTCCATTGACTTTTTAATCTCACAACATTAGAGCTAGAAGCCACCTCATAGGATCCCCTCATTTTGCATATGTATGTATGTATATATGTATAGCTTCTAACTGAAGTACCTTGTTCAAGGTCCTGATTTTTATCTTGCCACTGGACCCAGATGGCTCTGGAGGCGAAAGTGAGGCTGGTGACTTTGACCAGCCCTCCCTTACTTAAATCCAATTCACTTGCAAGTCATGAGTCATGGCATCATCTTCCTGATGCCATGGTCCTCTTCTAGAAAGAAGGACAAACAACAACAGCAACAACATATGTAATAAGTAGGAGAGCTTGGATCTGATTCCTGGTCTTCTAGTTCCAAACCCAGGGTGCTTTTTTCATTGTAGCATATTGCCTCCTGCAGGCTCAGACCCTCTTTTGGATTCAGGAACTAAAGATGCCATTCCCCCCTCAAAAAATGCATGTGTCTTATATGGAAGGGACAAGAATATTATTCACTTCTGGCCATTAATTCCACAGTGCAAATGAGTTTTTCAGATTAGTTAGCTAGTTACTTATAGAAGAAGAGAACAGAAAGAAGGGAAAGAAGAAGAGGATAGGGATTGAGTGATGAGGCAAGGCAAGACTGTGAAGGAATTGAACACAGGACAAGTACATTTTAAATGAATGGAGGAGAGTAATGAAAAACCTCCCCAGGGGAAAACAGTAGAGAGAGGGGGCCCTAGGCAGTCAGAGGACCTAGAAAAAAAACACTGGCTTCTTGGGGTAGAAAATCAAGGCCCTACTGGGGACAAGGAGGAAGATGAAAGAGGTTCAGTAGAACACCATAAAACAATCCATCTTCTATTTCTTTATTCCAGTGCTATTATGAGAGGTAGTAGTGGTGTAGTGGGAGGCAGCAGTGTTCGTAATCCTTACTCTACTACTTAACACCTATGTGACCTTGGGCTACTCACTGACCTTCTCTGGGACTCAGTTTCTCCATCTCTAAAATGAAAGTGTTGGAGTAGATGACCTCTAGTGTCTCTTCCAAGTGTAAATCCTATGATTCTATGATCTATGATGAGCTGGACTAGATAATTGCTAAAGTTTCTTCTGGTTCTAATTTCTCTGAGTCTGCTGACTTGATCTTGGTTTTAGAAAGGCACTGTTAATATGTTCATTCTAAACCAGTCAGCCTTTTTGGCAAACAGGCACATACTTTCAGTGGCCCAACTGACACAAATGAGACAGAAATCAAGGTAGTAGTAAAATAAAAAGGGAAGAGCATTCTAAAAATATTTGTTTCAACTCTCAGAAGGCATGATGTTTATGTAATTGCTTCTGTATTAGTTTACAGGGCTCCTTAATTGCCCCTTGCTCCCAATCTGGCTCACAGACAATTCAGTCTGTGACTCACTGGCAAAAAAATTTCTTGCTGTAATCAGAAGGGGATAAGTGCACATTGCTGTCATGGCATTGTCAGCTAACAAGATCAAAGTCTCCTGTGCAGTTTATTTAAAAAGCATTTGGGAAATTCAGTTTCTAATGGTTTCAATATGCTTGCTTTTGCAAGCATTAAAGGTATATTGCATTTTACAAAGAAGGAAAAAGATGTTTTTACATGGGATGTGGCATGAAACCAAGTAAGTTGCCTGTTATATGTAAAGTAAGAAGGAAAATTAAAAAGTCCTTTAAGTTCAGTCTTACACACCCCAAATCTGGCTATCAGAGTGATTTGGCAAAAGAAATACAAACTATGGGAGCCACAGTCCCCAAAGTGAGCTTAGCCTGTCACCAGCTTTTACTGGGCATTCACAGTGTGCAGAGCAGATGGAAAGATGGCACACTGGGAGACCAGGAATATTTTAAGAGTCTGGATCATGGCCACAAACCTTAAGTGGATGAATGGAGGTTAAAGCATGTTAATGTTAATTAAATGTGTGTTAATCAAAATTTCCAGAACCTGGTATATAAGCAGCACACGTTAAAGGGTTCACCCTCCCCATTTTGCAAAGAACAATTAAAATTGAACTAATCTGTTACTTATAAAACTATGTTTCAAATGCTAAATGGCAAAGTAGGTAATGGACTGGACATGGATCAATCACATCTTCATTTTTTTTCAATCATTTGAGATGCAGTTTACCCATATCAAATGATCTTTTCTGATAGTTGGAGACTCCACAGTCATAAGTGGAGCTGACACAAACAATTGGAATATATGTTCTCTTCCTACGTTCTTATGGAACATATCCAGAATATGGTAAAGATTCTATGGAGATATGTCAAATTTGACAACAATGAATCACTTCCAGAAAGAACTGGCTGCCAAATAAGAAATAATAGGAATCTTGGGAAGATGTGAAAAAGTCAAAATAGTATTTATGTTAAGAATGGGATTTCTGGTGACAGTTTGACACATACACTAGACTAAAGAAAAGTATGTAACATAGAATTCACTGACAAAAGATAAGTAGGATTTCCTGGCCCAAGATACTACAAGAGAAATTAACTCAAGTTCAATAGGAGTCCTTCAAGAGAGAAATTCTGATAAGGCACTTGAACTTGATTTTGTCAAGGAAGAAAAAAGTAAGTTATATAAAGGGAACATAACTACCCAGGGAACACGTTAACTATCTAAGATTTTTGAATAGACATTTATGCAAGATAAAATTAAAAATTAACATCCATGTATGAGATCTTTTGTTTATTTGTTTAGAAAGAAGATACAAGTATAATATAAGTGTAGTGTATAATGAACTGAGTTCAGGTCCTGTCTCCAACATCCTGGCTCAATAACATGGGGCAATTCATCAAACCTCTCAGTGCCCCCAGAAAACTCTCCATGATTATAAGATGCAGAACAGGTACCAATCTACACTTTTAGAGGAAATTACCTCATTATAGTTCTCCTATACTAATGAAATAATTTTTAATGCCAAAATACAATATAAATGTGTCATTATTGTTATTATACAAAAGAATCACACAGCCCCAAAAGAATCATATTAGGACAGTTAAAGTCCAAAATATGTGGAGACTTACAATAAAGGTTAAAGATGTCAAAAAACCCCACCTTTTAAGAAGCTATTTTGGGGCACGAAGGGAAAAGAGTAAAAAGGTAGAACATCTATTTGGGGTTGCTGGAACAATGATAATATACACCTTAAAAAAGCCAGAACTGTTCATTTCCTAGTTTGCTTCTGTTTTCTTTACCAAGAAAAATAATTTTCAGCCTGGGAAAAAAAGGGGGAAATGGCAAACAATCAAATGAAATTCAAAATAAGTGAGGATATAGTAAAAAAAGCATGCAGCTTCCATCATGCATTCAGGTCATCTTGTCTGGACAAACTATGTCCCAGGTTTCTAAAAGAAGTTGCAGGGGAGATTTCTCAGCTCTCATAATTGATCTTTGAGAAACTGGCAGATTGAAGAGATATAATGGGATGGTGATTAGCAAAAGTTGCATTTGCAAAATCAGGGTGATGGAAAGTGGATAGTTAAAATGATAGGCCAGTGACCTTGCTATTAATAGCTAGTAAAATAAATATAATTTGGCTTATTTAACAGATATTATATAAGCACTTAGGGAAGATTTGATATTTTTAAGACATTACGGTTGTATTATGAACAAAATAACTTCCTTTATTCTTTTTTGATGGTATTCCTAAAATTTCATGGGCATAGCATCTCTGAATTTCAGCAAGACATTAGAGAAAATGCCTCTTATCATATGATTATAGACCAAACATAGAGATGTATAAACTAGATTATACTATGGTTAGGAGGATTCTGAATTTGTTGACTGGCTAGATCCAAAGAATGGTGACAGTGAATCTATGTCAAACTAGAGAGAAGTCTCTAATGAAGTATTCCTGATATTTCTACTCAACTCTTTTCTTTTCCATATTATATCACTGGTTTTGCATATGAGTATAGGTGCCATGCTTATTGCCATTATAGATTTCATGAGTTAAACTAAAATGAATAGCTAATCTGTTGAATGAGAGAACAGATTTATTTAAAAATAAGTTCATAGGATAAAATTGTAGGTTGAGTTTAACAAGAATGTTATTTAATAGGGATAAACATAAAGTTCTATATTTGGGATAAAAGATATAAAATGCATGATGGACAACATATGACTAGAAAGGAACTCATGAGAATAAGTGCTAACAGTTTTAGATGCTTAGAACCTCTGTATGAGCCACCAGTGTGACATGTGAGTGAAGAAAACAAGCAAAATTGTTGGCTACATTCATAGAAGTATTGTCTTGAGATTATTATCTCTTTGTAGTTTGCCTTAAGCGATTTATATTTACAATATTCTTTCCAAATCTGTATGCCACATCCTATAAGGTACATTAGCAAGCTGGAGTGTTTCCAAAGGAAAGCAACCAGTATGGTGAGGAATCTTGAGATCATGTTCAAGTCCTTATTGAAGGGACTTTAGCTAGTTAGCCTGGAGAAGAGAAAACTTAGTAGAACCATGCTAATTCTTTAAAAAATATTTGAAGTCCTGTTATGTGCAAGATGGATTAGAATTATTCTGCTTGATCACAGAAAGAAGGCCTGGAACTAATGAATAGAAACATTCAGGGGAGCAAATTTGAGAACATAAAGAAAAGTGACTGAACATGAGCACTTTGCTTAAATACAAAAGGGTCACAGGATCAAAGCTAATGACATTTTCTCAATCCTTATCCTTCTTTATCTGTCTGAAGCCTTTGACACTTTCAGTTATCTGCTTCTCCTTGTTACTGTCTTCTAAGTTTTCATGACACTATTGTCTCTACATTGTGCACTGAAATATCTAACCACTATTGGGGCAGCTAGGTGGTGCAGAAGATAGAACACAGGTTCTGGAGTTGAGGACCTGAGTTCAAATCTGGCCTTAGACGTTTACTAGCTGTGTGACTGGGCAAGTCACTAAAGCCAAATTACCTCTCCCCAACAACAACAACAACAAACGCAAATGAACAAAAAAAAAAATCTAACCACTATTTCTCAATCTCCTTTGCTGAATCATCAAAGTCATGCCAGCTAACTGTGAGTGTCCCATAAAGCTCTGTTGTAGGCCGACTTTTGTTTTCCATCTATACTATTTCACTTGGTGATCTTAACAGGTTTCATGGATTTCTATGGTGATGATTTTCAAATCTACTTATTCAGCCCTAACCTGTCTTATGACCTCTAGTCTCATATCTCCAAATACCTATTGGACATCACAAAATGGATGTCCTGGAGACATCTTAAGTTCAACATGTCCCAAATTGAACTCGTTATCATTCCTCCCAAACCCTTACCTGTTCCTAATTTCCCTATTATTGTTGAGGTCAGCACCATCCTTTCAGTCATCCAGGTTAGCAACCTAGATATGGTCGTATACTCTTCACTCTCTTTCACTGCCACTCTCCAATCTTTGTTAAGAAATGCCCATTTCACCCCTGTAAGATCTTTCCTAGGGACAGCTAGGTGATGCAGTGGATAGAGCTCTGGCCTTGGAATCAGGAGGACCTGAATTCCAATCCAGCCTCAGACATTTGACACTTACTAGCTGTGTGACCGTGGGCAAGTCACTTAACCCCAATCACCTCACCAAAAAAAAAAAAAAAATCTCTCAGCTCTATGCTCTCTTAGGTGGCTCAGTGTATAAAGCAATCAGCTTAGAATCAAGGAAGATCTGTATTCAAATCTAGCCTTAGATGCTTATGAGTTGTTTGACCCTGGGTGAGTCTCTCAACTTTTGTATATCTCAGTTTCTTCAATTATAAAATGGGGATGACAATAGTAGCTCACCCTCACCATGAGGATCAGATGAGATATGTGTAAAGAAATTAGAACAGTGCCTAGCAAATAGTAGGCACTTAAATGCTTCTTAATTTGTTGTTCTTCCTTCCTTCCTTCCTTCCTTCCTTCCTTTTTCATAGCCACCAGTCCACTGCAGGCCTTCATTATCTCACATCTGAAGCATTGCAATAGCCTTCAGTTTGGTCTCTCTGTCACAGGTCTCAACACTTCTGCCAATTCTCCACCTAGTCATCAAAGTGATATTCCTAAAGTGCTGAATTAACCATGCAACTTCCTTACCCTCTGACCTCAACACCAACTCATTCAACTCCTGTGGCTCCCTATCAACTCTAAGATCAAATATAAAATCCTCTTTGGCATTCAAAGTCCTTCATAATCTGCCCCACCTCACCTGCCTTCCAATTTTCTTACACCTTAAACACACCTCCACTCCTATACTCTGTAATTCAGTGACACTGGCCTCCTTGGTATTCCTCAAACAAGGCACTCTATATTTCAACTCTGGGTATTGTCATTGAGTATCCTTCATGTGGAATATGTCACCCTTTACTTCCATCTCTGCTTTCAGTCTTCCCTAGTTTCCTTCAAAGTTTAGCAAAAATTTCACCTTTTATATGAAGGTTTTTATTTCTTTTAATGCTAATACCTTTCTTCTGTTGATTATTTCTAATTTGTTTTATGTATAACTTGTTCGTACATTATGGTTTGCATATTGCCTCCTTCATTAGACTATAAGCTCCTTGAAAGCAGAGACTGTTTTGCCTTTCTTTGTATCTCCAGAGTATAACACATACAGTAAGTATTTAATAAATATGTGTTGATTTACTGATGGATCATAGATATACAGGGTCATAAGAGTATAGACTTAAAGTTGTAAGAGAGGCATCTAGGTTGCACAGTAGATAAAGCACCGGCCCTGGAGTCAAGAGGACCTGAGTTCAAATCCAGACTCAGACATATAACGCTCATTAGCTGTGTGACTCTGGACAAGTCACTTAACCCCAAATTACCTCACCAAAAAAAAAGTTGTAAGAGATTTTAAACATCACTAAAAATTAGGCTGAATTGTCACGACAAGCATTAATTCATGGAAAAGGCAGCCAAATGGGGTATGTATGAAAAATTTTCATTTATTTTTTTCAAGTATAGGTAAATAAAATTTTTTAATATTTAAAAAAAATTTAGTTCCAAATTCTTTCCTTCCCTCCCTGTCTTCCCCCCTCCTTAAGAAGGCATGCAATTTGATAAAAATTATATGTGTGCAGTCATGTAACACATTTCCATATTAGCAATTTTGCAAAAGAAAATGTAGACTAAAAACACAACAATCATAAAGTAAAAAAAAATAGTATGCTTCAGTCTGCATTCAGACTCTATCAGTTCTTTTTCTGGAAATGGATAGCATTTTTCATCCTAAGTCCTTCAGAATTGTTTTGAATCATTGTACTGCTGATGATAGGTAAGTCATTCACGGTTGATCATCATACAATATTGATGTTACTGTGTACAGTATTCTCCTGGTTCTGCTCACTTTACTCATCATCATTACTGGTATAAATCCCACCTGGTGGTAGTGCATGATCTTTGTGATATGTTGCTGTAATCTCCTTGCAAGTACTTTATTTAAAGTTTTGCATCAATATTCATTAGGGAAATTGGTCTTTAGTTTTCTTTCTCTGTTTTTCTTTCTCTTCATGGTTTAGGTATCAACACCATATCTATGTCATAAGAGGAATTTGGCACTCTTTCTTTGACTATTATTTATTGTTTCTCTAATTTGTTCTTTAATCCACTCATTCTTTAAATTTTTTAAATTCTTTAAATTTTTTAGTTTCCAATTTATTTTAAGATATAGTTTTATGGTCCTATATTTAATATAATTTTTATTGCATTTTGTTCTGAAAAGGATGCATTTAGTATTTTTACTTTTCTGCACTTGATTGAGAGGTTTATGGTTCAATAATTTTTGTGATAGTGCCATGTATAGCTGAGAAAATGGATACTCCTTTCTATTCCCCTTAACTTTTCTCCATAGGTCCATTATATTTAACTTTTCTAAAAAATTATTCATCTCCTTATATTCTTTCTTGTTTATTTTATGGTTAGATTTATCTAGTTTCAAGAAGAGAAAGTTGAGGTCCCCCATTAATATACTATCTATTTCTTCCTGTAATTCATTTAACTTTCCTTTAACAATTTAGATGTTAAATTATTTGATGCATATATGTTTAGTATTGATATTACTTCATTATCTATGGTACCTTTTAGCAAAATGTAGCTTCCCTGTTTATCTCTTTTAATTAGGTATATTTTTGCTTTTTCTCTATCTTAGATCATGATTGCTACCCCTGTTTTATTTTAACCTCAGCTGAAGCATAATAGATTCTGTTCCAGCCCCTTATTTCTACTTTCTGTGTGTCTCTAGGTTTCAAGTATGCTTCTTATAAACAACATATTGTTGGATTCTGGTTTTTAATTCTTTCTGCTCTCTGCTTCCATTTTATGGGTGAATTCATTCCATTTCCATTCACAGTTATAATGATTAGCTATGTATTTCCCTCCATCTTATTTTTTCCCTGTTTATCATTTTCTCTCTTTTTCCCATCCCTCCCCAAAATTCTATTTTGCTTTTGACTACTATCTCCTTTAATCCACCCTTCCTTCTATTAGCGCTACCTCCCCTCCTCTTCTCACATTCTTCTTCTACTTCCCTATATAGTAAAATAGATTTCTATACCCAATTGAGTGTGTATGTTATTCTCTCTTTCAGCCAATTCCAATGAAAGTAAGATTCAATCATTGTTTGCCACCCCACCTCCATCTTCCATTCAATTGTAAAAATTCTTCTTTTCATGCCTTTTATGTGAGATAATTTCTCCTGTTCTGCCTTTCTCTTTTCCCAATGGATCCCTCTTTCTCAACCCTTTATTTTACTTTTTAGAAATCATTCCAGTGTGAGACTTGTGCCCTCTGTCTATTTATACTCCTTCTAACTGCCTTAATGATATGATTCATAGGAATTATAGTTATCATTTTCTCATATAGGAATGTAAATTTTAACTTTTTTGCTTTTCTTATGATTTCTTTTTCATGTTTACCTTTTTATACTTCTCTTGAGTTTTGTATTTGAAAGTCAAATTTTCTATTCAGCTCTGGACTTTTCATCAGGGATGTTTTAAAGTCCTCTATTTCATTAAATATCCCTTTTTACCACCGAAAGATTATACTCAGTTTTGCTGGGTAGGTGTAATCCTAGCTCCTTTGTCATCTGGACTATTATATTCCAACCCTTCTGATTCTTTAATGTGCAAGGTATTAAATCTTGTGTGATCCTGGCTGTGGCTCCACAATATTTGAATGGTCTCTTTCTTGCAGCTTCAAGCATTTTCTCTTTGACCTAGGGGCTCTGGAATTTGGCTATAATATTCCTGAGAATTTTCACTTTTGGATCTCTGTCAGGAAGTGATTGGTGTATTGTTTCAATTTCTGTTTTACTCTTTTGTTCAAGGATATCAGGGTAATTTTCCTTGCTAATTATTTGAAATATGATGTTTAGGTTCTTTTTTATCTTGGGCTTCAGTAAATATAATTTTTAAATTATCTCTCCTGGATCTATTTTCCAGGTCAGTTGTTTTTCCAATGAAATATTTCGTATTATCTTCTGTTTTTTCATTCTTCTGGTTTTGTTTTATTGTTTCTTTGCTTCTTACATAATAAATAGCTTTTACTTGTCCAATTTTAATTTCAAAGGACTTATTTTCATCAGTGAGCTTTTGTACTTTTTCATTTGGCCATTTCTATTTTTAATGAGCTCTTTTGTTCAGTATTTTTGTATTGCTTTTATTAGTTGGTCAATTCTGATTTTTAAGATGTTATTTTTTTCAGTATTCTCTCTCTCTCTCTCTCCCCCCCCCAAGTTGTTAATTTTTTTCCCATAATTTTCTTGAATCACTCTTATTTCCTTTCCTGATTTTTTTCATGTACCACTCCTATTTGATTTTTCAAATCCTTTTTGAGCTCTTGCAGGAATTCTTGTTGGATTTGTATCCAATTTACATTTTTCTTTGATGCTTTGCTTGAGTTACTTTGACATCATTGTCTTCTTCAGGGTTTATGTCTTGGTCTTACCTGTCACCTTAATCACTCATTATAATCATATTCTTTATTTGTTTGTTTTCCCTTACTTCCCCAGTTTATTTCTTGACTTTCAACTTTATGTTAAAGTTGTGCTCTGCTCCTGGGGTGAAGGGCCCACTGTCCCAAACTTCAGTCCTTTCTTTCTGATGTTTTCAGACATATCTCTGGTGGTCTGCATGTTTTTAGTGCTTCCAAGGTATTATGATTTAAAGAGATATGTGGAAACTGCTTTTCTGGTCTATTCTCTGGTCTTTACCCAATAAGGGATCTTGTTCCCCCGTAGCCACCAGCATGGAACTCTTCATGGCCCTGAGATTGTGACCAAGCCCCCTGTTCTCTGGCAGCCACAATTGCTAGCTCTATCCTCTACCTTAGAATTGAAATCAGCTGGGGTCCCCACTCCCCTATGAGTGTCCACAAACTCTCCTCTTAGTCCTGAAACTGTATCAAGGGCGCCCTTGGTCTTCCGGTGCTGCAAAAACTTTTGCTATTTTTAGCTCTAGGTCTGGGACCCAGAACTGTGTATGGACAATGAAATAAGGTTCTGAACCCAGCTCCAGCAAATGTTCCCTTGTGGTCTCCTGCCCCTGGTTGTCAGACCTATGGGCTGAGAGCTCCTAAAACTGCTGCTGCCAATGCAGCTGCCTCCAGGTGTGGCCTGTGTTGCCTCCACTGAGCTCCCTGTTCCCACTACTGTCTTGGTGAGACAAAGCTTTCCTGCAGGCCTCCTAAGCTGTCTTGAGCTGAAAAATTGTTTCACCTGATCTTTTGTTGGTTCTGATGCACCATAATTCAATCTGAGGCATTTATCTATTTATTTATTTATTCAACATTCACTTTTATGAGATTTTGAGTTCCAATTTTTTTCTCCCTCCTTCTTCTCCCCATCTCCAAGACAGTAAGTAATCTGATATAGGTTATACGTGTACAATCATGGTAAACACATTTCCACATATGTCATGTTGTGAAAGAAGAATCAGAACAAAAGGAAATAAAAACACAAGAAAGAAAAAATTTTAAAAAGGTGAAAATAGCATGTTTCAATCTGCATTCAGACTTCATAGTTCTTTCTCTGGTTGCAAATAGCATTTTCTATCATGAGTCTTTTGGAATTGTCTTTGTATACAATTTGTAATTATATTGCTGAGAAGAGCTAAGTCTATTGTAGTTGATCATTGCACAATGTTGCTGTTACTGTGTACAATATTCTCCTGGTTCTGCTTACTTCACTCAGCATCAGTTCATGCAAGTCTTTCCAAGTTTTTCCAAAATCTGCCTGCTCATCATTTCTTACAGCACAACATTCCATTCCATTCCATTTATATACCATAACTTTTTTAGCCATTCCTCAATTGATGGGCATCCCCTCAATTTCCAATTCTTTGTGAGGCATTATTTTAGAGTTATTTGGAGAGGAACTTGGGAGAGCTTGGCTGAGTTCTCTACTTTATGATCTTGGCTCTGCCTTGGTGTGTATGAAAATATTAAAAAGGTGATACTAAGGAGTTTATGTATTGATTTTACATGTGTCTTAGTACCTTTAGCACCAGACATTAGGAATGATGCTGTTTCATTTTTGACTTTCTTTTTTTATTGCTAATGTATAACATTGTATCTAATCATAGTAGATGCTTAATAGATGCTTATTTATTGATTGATCATTTATGTGCTTTTACTACCACATCTATGCATTTTGTAGTTCCTTTTCCATTTTGTATGAGCTACTCAATGATCATTCTTATTTCTAATACTCTTACATATGACTCATGCTGACAGATTTTCTCTAGGACTTAGCATAGTGCCTGATGCACAGTAGGTACTTAATAAATGTTTGTTGATTGATTAGTTCCTATGCTAAATGCTGCTTTGATTTGCAAGACACTGTGATGTAAGAACCATACTCCCTTCACCCAATGTCCTTTGATGCAATGATCCCTCTGCTGAGAATAAACCAAAAAAGAGGTCAAAGACAGAAAGGTTCCATAAATACCAAAACATCTGTAGCAGTACTTGTTAGGTAGAAAAAATGGATAAGCAAATAGTGCGGAAGTGAAGGGAACAAGGGAAAAAATACCTACCATGTACCAGGCACTGTACTAAGTGCTTTACAAATATTATCTAATTTATAGTGTCACATGAATATAATGGAATGATATTGTGCTATAAGAACATGAGAAATTTAGAGAAACATGAGAGTAGTTGTGTGAACAGATATTGAATGAAATAATCAGAACCAGGAGGAAACAATGTATAATAAATATAATGATGTAAACAAATAAAATAAGAGGGTGAATGATGTATAGTTATCATGACTAGTCTTGCCTAAAAAGAAATGAGGAAGAAATGTAGCAAATGGGAAACTGTGCATAATTACATATACACATGTACACAAATATATGTATCATATATAATTGATATATCAATATATCATTATCCTATATCATCGGGGTCATTGTGTTAATTGATTGCATATCACTACTTTTTTTTCTTGTGATAAAGGGGAACTCATGAATGTGTAGTGGTAAGAGTATTATATTTAGATACAATAATA
Source organism: Vombatus ursinus (assembly GCF_900497805.2). Lineage (NCBI taxonomy): Eukaryota > Metazoa > Chordata > Mammalia > Diprotodontia > Vombatidae > Vombatus > Vombatus ursinus. Next base: position 41,673,682 of record NW_020954619.1, on the reverse strand, counting down.
ATTGATAATAATGTTAATAATAATCATCATAAGAGCTAATATTTATATAACACTTACTATGTGCCAGACACTTTGCCAAGTATTTTACAATTTCTGTCTCATTTGGTCCTCACAATAACCCTGGGAGGGAGGTGCTATTATTATTAACCTTTTTTATAGATGAGGAAACTGAGGCAAACTGAAGTTAAGCAACTAATTTAGGATCACACAGATAATAAGAGTCTGAGGACAAATTTCAACTCAGGCCTTCCTCATTTCAGAATTAGCTCTCTATTTGCTGTGCCACCTAGCTTTTCTCAATCACTATGTTCTCAGTCACAAAGATAACTGTAATGTGAAAATAAAAGGTATCAATTAAAGATTATTAAGAAGAAAAGATTGACATTCCTCCTTTTACTCTTCCCATTTTAAAATTCTATTTTTTATTTTTTTTAGGTGAACAAACTAAGGGCCAAATGGGAGATGTAGGGGCCACAATGTTTTGGCACAGAACTAATTAGATAATAAATGTGTATTTAAGCTCTGAATAATTTTAAGTGATTTTTATTTTAAAATGGGGGGAGCAGCATGAAAGAGTAGGTAGAATGTTAGATTTGGAATCAGCAAAATTTTAGATCAAATCCTGCCTTAGACATTTACATATTGTGTGACCCTTAGACATGTTTTTCTCTCTGAGCTTCAGTTTTTGCATTGTGCCTAAGGTAGGGTGACTGGGGTTTTGTCCCAGAGTATAGTTTGTAAAGCTTGCTGGGGGAACCAAAGATGCTTATTCCAGAACTGTTCAGTTTCCTCAAATGTTAAAAAAAAATCCAATAAGGCTTCTGTTATCTATCTCACAGGGCTGTTGTGAGAAATAGATGAGATAATGTATGTAAAGAGCTTTGAAAACCTTAAAATGCTATATAAATGTAAACTCTTATAATGGAGTCCCTTCAAAGCCTATGACTCTATAACACTGATACCATTTTTAAACCTTAGCACATATGTCACCTAGTGAGAAAAACGTACCTGAGAATCAGAGAAAATTATTAAGCCTTAGAACTATTGATGTTTTCAGAGTCTTGATTAAAAGCAAGGCGTCAGTATTCCGAGTGGAAACAGCTGTCACTTCCTTTCCCTGCCTTAACAGCAACACCCACATTCAAAAGACTCAAGAGTTTATTTAAGTTACTGTGAGCATATGGAAAGTCCTTGAATCACCCACACACAAATATAGATAGTGCAGTATGTAGGAGATCTAAAATCCCAATATACTGCAGAGAGGAGCAAGGGTGGAACAGAAAACTAACTGCCATGATAATATTCACCATGATGTCATTTTCATCTGAAATATGTTAAAAAGTAACTGGAACTGGAAATGTTTGTTCACCTGACTCTCAAACTCAAATGAGTGTTCCCTATCTCTTTTATGGAAAAGCATGATGCTCCCTAGACAGACATGACAGTGTTGGGGAAAGAAGGCTGGTTGTGGAGTTCCAAGACGTGAGTTTAAGTATTGGCTCTAATAATTTTAAGATAAATGACCCTAGGCAAGTCATTTAAACTCTGATTCAGTTTATTCATCTAAAAAATGAGGTAACTAAACCTTGATAAAAATAATTTTAAATTTTAACACTTAATTTTAATAATAATAATCATTTTTTAAAATTTTAAATAATTTTAAATAATAACAATTAGGTTGACAGAGTGCTTTATGTAGATTTTTTTCATTTGATCCTCCCTGCAACTCCATGAGGTAAGTGCTATGATTATGCCTATTTTGTAAAATAGGAAACTGAGGATGAGAGGTCCACACATTTAGTAAGTATTCAAGGCACTATTCAAATTCAGATGTTTCTGACTCCAAGTCACGAATATTCTCTGCTCTGGCACTGAACTCCCTTCTACCTTATAAGACTATTGTGAGAAAAAGTACTTCATAAATTTTAAAGTACTGTATAAATGTGAGGTGTTATTATACATTCAAACCAGAAATTAATTCATATATTCATTTATTCAATAAATATTTAACAACAACAACAAAAATCAGCATAGGCCAGTGGGAAGAGAGTCTCATTTTTGAATCTTTAGCTCTGCTGTTTACGTAGCCTTATGTTTTCTTGGTCTCCTTCTAATGCCTCTGTAAAATGAGGGGAATTAGACAAGTTAGGGTTACTTAAAGCTCCTAATCTTGGATCTTATGACCATCATAGGACTGCCAGAGACTTAGAGTTGGAAAGGATCTTAGGAGGAGTTGAGTCCAATGATTTTGTTTTATAGATGAGGAAGCTTAGGCTGGGGGAGGGGTGCATGTTCAATGACAGTCTCACCAAGTGTCTAAAGCAGAATTCAAATTCCAGTTTCCCTGAATCTGTCTAGTGCTCTATTCACTGGGCCACCTTGCCACCTATGCTTCTAAATTCTAGATAAATATATTATTCTTGTTATACCTATGAATATTGATTCTTCCATCAATCAAATGAAGCATTTAAAAAATAACTATGTACCAAGCTTGCCAAGAGAGGTCCGTATGGTGTCACAAAGAATAAGATATGACTGAAACAACTGAACAACACAAATGTACCAAACATTTTGCTAGACATGGGGGCTTCAACAATTCCTGCCTTCTGGGGGCTTCCATTTTTTTAGTCAGTCGCAACCACTTTGATTTGATTGGATCATTCTTCACATTCTGTCTCCTCCATTTATAAATTGTGTTACTTTGGATAAAACACTTAACTTTTCTATTTCCTCTTATATAAAATGGGAATGCTAACACTATCTATATCATAGAGTTATTTTGATTATCAAATGAATCATAAAGCATTTTATGATATAATGTTACATATACGTGTATAAGTTGTTATAATTACCAATAGTGTTATTATTACTATTGTTTGTGAAACACTTGCCACAGGCTATGTCTTAACCAAAGATGAATAAAGGAAGATCTCTATTCTCTTGGAATTTATAATCTTGTAGAACATGAATATGGATAATGAATATCATGGTTCGCTGAAAAGAAAATGAACAAACAAATGAGATTTGGAATCAGAAGACTTGAGTTTGAGTATCATCTCCACTACATACAACTTATAAGACCTTGGTTAATTGCTTGGCAAGTTCTTTCTGGGGCTTACTTTCATTTTCTGTAAAAAGAGGGACATAGTCCCTTTCAGCCTGAAATCCTATGGCCCCACAGCCTGAGCAACTAGAACCCCATAGCCTTCCTTTCTCTTTCCTTAACATGGACATTTTAGGTTCTATTTATATTCAAATAATTTTAGCGTGAAATATGAGCAGGATTTTGAAAACATGTTTTTGACTTGAATGAGGTCAGTCACCTAAGCCAGAAGGAATTCATAGGTCAGTTGGTGAAATGGTCATTGGTGTGTAGTGACTGAAGCAGAAATCTGATCTCACCAGAAGCAGGCGTGGTGGAGTGGGATACTGAAATCTCTCTGAGCTCCCTTGCTTCCATTCTGTTGGCTATTCTTAACTCATAAAGGGAAGCAATGTGTCCGCCATAACCACACCACTGTTGTCCAAGCATTCCAAGGTTCCAAGGGTGTGTAACTTGATGAAATGGAGATTTAATGAATAATGTGAAGAGTGGGAAAATTTAAGCTAACCCTTAGGAAAAGAAAAAAAAAAACACACACAACTTCTTGGCACTGAGAGCCAATTGATTATGGAATAGCTTCCCAAGTGTCAGCAGGGATGTCACTTCAAACCACTGAAAATTAGAGTCAACAAATCCCTCAGCAGTCTATTGAATTATAGAATACCACCAAGGAAAACCTTAAGAAGTCATCTCATTCCTCTGCCTCCGGGTAGAGCGGCACAACAAACATCCCAAATGGACAGGTCCTTCTCCTATTTTGAAAGTTGATTCCTTTCCACTTGCATGAGGTTTATCTATAGATAAGAGTACATTTGGATGGAGGGCAAAATGACATATCAGGGCTCACTGAATCACAGAATCTCAGAATTTCAGAATTGAAATGGGTTGCCTTAGCAACCCATTAGTCAAATCTTGAAAATACACATATTTTCAGGATATCTAGATATAGATAATATATAGAAAAAAATAATCCCCATTCCTTCATGACCAATAAATAGCCAAACTCATTCCATTATTATACAATATCATTTATGATGTCTTAAGTTTTAGAACTGGAAGGGACCTTTCTCATTAACTTCATTTTCTATATGATGAAACTGAGGCCAGGAGAATTACCTCACTTTATACACAAAGAACAGGAGTTGACATTAAGTAACTTTTCCAAGATCACCCTGGCATTAAGTGGCAAACCTGAGATTTGAATTATCCTCTAATACCAAAGGCTTTCCACTGCCTCCCTGGTCACAAGGTCTTCTGTCTCCCAATTCATGTTTCTAATAATTTCTATCCCCGACTTTAGACAACTTACTTTAATTCTCCTGGCCTCAGTGGCCAGAAAGCAGCAGGTAACATAGAATGGTAAGGCTGAAGAAAACTTAGAGCTTATTAATAGGTTAGCCCACATGTGTTACCTGCTGCTTTCTGGCTATAGTGTGGTACAGTGGAAAGTGGACTGGCTTTGCATTTAGTGGATCTGAGTTCTAATTACACCTCTGCTATTTGCTATATCTGTGACCTTGAACCAGTCATTTTAAATGCCATTGAGGCCAAATTTTGTTATCTGTAAAATTAATAGGTTGCACTAGATGGGCCTCTAAAGCTCCTTCAGACTCTACATCTATGATCCTACATATATTCCTGGCCACAGATAAAGAAGAAGGTAACAAACCAAGGATCCCAAGGCAAGTCTTTTGACCCCAAATCCAGTGTTCCTTCTACTGTACCAACTCAAAGTGAACTAAACTCATCTCCACAATTAAATCAGCAATCTTCCTCTGTGCTCCTGCTCTGTCTCACAGATGACCAGAAAGCAGACTGTGACCGTTATGGCAAGAGAAGCTTAGTGTGAAGTGAATTAGAAACATTTGAGCAGGTTTCAATGTCTCATGCATGATAACAATGGGCTCAAAAGCAATAAAGATTCTTTTAGGGATAAAATTTACCCATCAGAAGGAAAATAACAACTGTTTCATTTATTACAAATCCATAGTGATAATAATTTACAAACTTCTCTCTCTTCTACCACCGTTTTATCATAGAAAGAGTAATATCTAAATAGGGCAATTTGTCTGGTCAACAGAGAATTTGCAAAACTATTGAAAAGTCAAATTATAATGTTTGGGAGGAAAGAAACACAACACTTTGAAAAGAGCTGGGCAATAACCCATGGTGGATTAAGACAATTATAGTTCAGATAACTGTTGCTTTAAACACTTCTTGGGATTTATTCTTCATGATAAGTAACAAATGTCTTATTAAACAAAGAAATAGGACTGGGAAGTGTCAGAGAAGGAATTTTGTTCTTTCTCTTCATTTGCTTTAAGGCAAAGAGTTTGTGAGGGACATACCCAGAAGGGGACAGTTTTGACCCAAGGCTAGTTAGTAACTTTATGTCCTGCTTTGTGGCAAAACTAACATAAGCAAAATAAAGGACATTGTTTTGCTGTTTTTTTTTTCTTTTCTAGGTTTTAAGTCTTCAGTAGTCTAACTGCTTTAAGTTAAGGTAAGGTAAGGAAAACTTGAAGTGGGAGCATGGAGTAGTGGATAGAACTGGCTTCAGAGTTAGGAAGACCTGGTGGGTTCAAGTACCACCACTGATAAATATTGTCTCTGTGACTCTTGGCAAATCACTTAACCCTCAATGACCAAGATATCTCTCTAAGACTTTAATTACATTGGTAGAAGGAGTTTTTTTCCCCACTGGAAGTTGCCTATATCCATTAAATTATAGGCCTGCCATTCCCCTTCCCTACCCCCAATGAATTTTTAGAGAAAGTCGTGCTTAAATGTGCTGGACAATGGTTGTAAGAACCACAAACCTTTGTATTGTTGTAGAGTTGATTGCTGCATGCTATGGTGAGAAAGAATATGGTGTAGTCAGAGACAATATGATGAAATGAGAAGCAACTCAATCATGTACTCAAGGTTCAGAAAACGGGAATGATTCCTGGTTGTAGCACTTCTCTATCGTGTAAACCTTTTGGTTTTTCTGAGCATTCCTCAGTTTTCTCATCTATAAAATGTACAAAATGTATAAAATGTACAAAATGTAACTACTTCACAAGGTTGTTTAAGGAAGCAAGGGAGAAAGCAACAAACATTTATTAAGCACCTGCTATGGCAGGTATTATGCTAAGTGTTTTACAAATATTATTTTATTTGATCTTCACAACATCCCTTTGAGATGTCTGTTTTATTATTTCCATTTTACAACTGAGGAAACTTGAGCTAAGAGAGAAAGTGACTTCCTGGGGGCAGCTAGGTGGTACGGTGGATAGAGGACCGGTCCTGAAGTCAGGAGGACCTGAGTTCAAATCCAGCCTCAGACCAAACACTTGACACGTACTAGCTGTGTGACCTTGGGCAAGTCAGTTAACCCTGATTACCTCACTAAAAAAAAAAAAAAAGAAAAAGAAAGTGACTTCTTGAGGGTCACACATCTAGTAAATGCCTGAGACTGAATTTGATTTTTTTTTTTGGCAATTAGGGTTAAGTGACTTGCCCAGGGTCATACAGTTAGTAAGTGTCATGTGTTTGGTCTGAGGTCATATTTGAACTCAGGTCCTCTTGACTTCAGGGCTGATGCTCTATCCACTGCGCCCCCTAGCTGACCCAGACTGAATTTGAACTGGTCTTGCTCTTGCTGCTCAATTCACACCTACTCTAATTGCTTTGTAAGTGTTTTATAAATCTTACAATGTGAATATGCTGGATTTTGAATGAGAAAGCCCAGGTCATTTATTACTTCCTTGAGGACAGTGATAGTTACTTTGTATTTGTATCCTCAGTTACTAGCTTATTGTCTAGTACTGGAGTGGGGAACCTGTGGCCTTGGCCTTGAGGCCACATCTAGGTCCTCAAGTGCAGCCTTTGACTGAATCCAAACTTCACAGAACAAATCCTTTTAATAATAGGATTTGTTCTCTTAAACTTGGACTCAGTCAAAAGGCCACAGCCAGGACCTAGAGGGCCGGGGTGCTCAGGGAGGACTAGCACCTCTGGTGTGAGAGCTAGCAGAGCCCTTTTCAAGGCTGCTCATCCACCTTTAATGTCCACCTTCACTCAACTCTCACCTTTGGTTCCAAGAAACAACAGTGTGGGCAGCAGCCCCGCCCCAGTAAAACCCTCTTGGCAGATGGGCTAAACCATATTGAGGGTAACTAATAAGCATCAAACCCATACATCAGTTAGAGGATGTCTACCCCAAGCATGATGAGAACAATTTGTTCCAATGGCTATGAAGGTGACTGAAGCAGGTGCTACGGAGTGCTTAGAGCTTGGCCAGACATTGAAGATCCCAAGGTCATCCACTGCATCCTGGTGACTTTTGTCTTGCTACTAGACTTTGGTGACTCTGGAAGAGAGACTGAGGCTGATGACTTTGTACAACTCTGCCTCATTTAAATTCAATTCACACACGAAACAGGACATCATCCTGTGATACCATTGATCCTCTTCAAACCAAGGACAAACAAGTACTTAATAAACTGAATAATGACTTCCAAAATTATATCTTATTATATGCTTACCAAATTTGTGAGATAGGCAAATGAGTAACTTGTATTCAATGAGTCTTGCTTTCCTTCTGATGTACAAACTACCTCCACTGACTTATATAATTTAAAGTCTTAGAAATTTACTTTGTGACTAAGAGTAGTAATTTGCCCATGGTCACGCAGCAAATATGTATCAGATATTGATCATTTCTTCCTCATTTTGGCTTCCTTTTCCTTATGTAGATATTAATACTATTGAACTTAGAAGGCAGTCAAAATGGTTATATGTACTGATAGGAAGACATCATGGTACAATGAAAAGGGTGTATTTGTTTCTTTTAGGCAAAACGTCATTAAATTGTAAGCTCCTAGAGGTCAGGTTAGGGACTATTTTTTTTGTCTCTTTTTGTATCCATAACACTTGGATCAATTCCTAGCATATAACAGGTGCTTAATAAATGTCAGTTGATTGTTTGTGCAAATCATGGCTCTGCCATTTACTACCTATGTAATCTTGGACAAGTCTCTTAAATCAGCTTCTCATCAGTGAAATGAAAGAGTTGGACCAGATGTCCTCTAGGGTTTTTCCAACTCTAAATATATCATGTTAAGTAGGTAAAGTTGTTGGTAATCATAAAGTGACATATTCATGTCATTTCTTATTATTTGTGTTATGGTAAAGTTGTAAGTGTTTGAGACTGTATCTTAAACTTAAGTATATCCCTGATAGTCCTGGATGTAATTCTAGGCACATGCTAGGGATCCCATGGGGGTTGGGCAAGAGCACTTCACAAATATTTAGTAATTGATTTATTTGATTTCCTGAAAGGATTTTGCAATTTTATTCAATTCAACTCAATCATTTTTTAGGATCATGTCTACACACATATTGTAATAGATATGTTAGATATGCATCATTTGCACATTTCTCCCCACTTCCTTTGGGAATAGCTTCACATTAGGATATTTTGAAATGGAGTACGACTGTGCTTTTCCCTCCAAACTGAAAATGCTTCCATATACAATTTTAATTCTCATTAAAGAGCTTTAGAAATAAAAAAAAACAAGGAGACTGATTTTCAAGGAAGTACTAGTTTACTCTGAAAAGTACCTCATTTAAGGCATTTTACAAAAATAAGTTGTTGCTATTTGTAAATAATCACATTTTAGTTGATATACTTAAACCATCCTGAAAACACTTAAAGCTTTTGATTATTTGATCTTTGCATCAACACAAAATGGAACTAAGTGAACTTTGGTATAGGTTTATTTATCTGACATGTCATCTTTGTAAACATCCAAGCTAAGGTTATTTTTATTGTCAATGAATTTATCCTTTGTTGCTCATATTTTCTACCTCCAAGCTTGAAAGAATGGATGAAATTTCACCTTTTCCATAAAGACTTCTTGTATTTTTAACTATTCCTCTATTCAATACTTTGTTTTGAACCTCTAAAATGGATTTGCCTATTTTTAATAATTACAATGATAACAATGATAATGATTTCTATATTTTAACTTAGATTTATGTAGCATTGTTTTGAGTCAACAATTTGCTTTCTTCAAACAATACTTTGTTAAGGTACTAGTTAATAATGTATGTAATGGCTATTTGTTTTTGTGCTCTATTTCCCCTACTAAATATGGCTTTATTGCCCCTATTAAACATTAATCTCCATGAGGGTATGTGAATACTTCACATATAGTATACAGTTAATAAATGTTAGATTGAATTATTGGATTGGGCTACATCTTATCTAAACTTTGTAGCTTCCATGGGGCCTAGCATAGGTATCTGTATATAACAGATGATTTTATAAATGTTTATAGAAATGAAGCAAATTTTAAAAGAAAGGTAAGACACATTCAAATAATTAGTAGGATTTTGGGACTATATGAATCATTGATGTCTATTCCTTTTTTTTAAAAAATGGTAATTCTGCTGTTAAAAGAAAATCTACAAATGTAAAAGCTATTAACATTTTGACCAGATCTACATAGGATACATACTGAAAATAAAATATGGCTAAGATTAACTGAGTTCCATTTTAGGCAGCCTCTTCATTCATTCATCACTCTAAAAGGTCTGGTATCTAATCTTATCCTGCCAGGTTATCTTCAGAATCCTCCTAAGACAATTCAAATGGAAGGGATTCAGTTTCCTGGCATGGTACTGGTATACTGTCCAGGTCTCATAGGCATACAACAACGAGGTCATCACAATGGCTCTATAGACCTTCAGTTTGGTATTTGGTCTAACACCTGTTCTCTCCCACACTTTCCTTTAAAGTCTCCTAAACACTGAGCTAGCTCTGGCAATGTGTGCATAAACCTCATTATCAATTGTACATCCCTAGAAAGTATACTTCTAAGGTAAGCGAACTTATCCACAGCATTCAAAACTTCTCCATTTGCTGTAATCAATGGTTCCACAAATGGGTGGTGTGGTGCTGGCTGATGGAGCACCTGTGTACTCCATCATGTATGCATTCAATGTATAGCATTCAGACTCTACTGCAGAAAGCACAACTATGATGGACTGGTTACACTGTTCGAGTGCCAAGTATATGCTTGTCTAAAAGACTATTTTATGGAGAACTCACACAAGGCAAGTGCTCACATGGTGGTCAGAAGAAGTGATACAAGGGCACTCTCAAGGTCTTTCTTAAGAACTTTGGAATTGATTGTGTGACATGGGAGACACTGGCACAGGACCGCCAAGCATGGCATGCATTTATCAGAGAAGATGCTGTGCTCTGTGAGCAAGGCAGAATTGAAACAGCTCAAAAGAAATGTGAGATGTGCAAAATTTAGAGAACCCACCCCAAATACTCAAGTGTACTATTTGTGCCCGACTTGTGCTAGAGCATTCCGCCACAGTTGTATGCACTGGAACTTGACTCTAACACAGTGATGTCATTTTGGTCTTCTTAAAGAATGAAGGACAACAACCACCAACCATAAATGATATGTTATTCTCATTAATGACACCAAAGACATCATTAATTGATTAATGACATCAAAGACCTCTAACCTTTCTAAACCTCAGTTTCTTTAACTAGAAAATGGTGGTTTAAGCCTACTAGATTGTAAGACGTATCAATTGAAATGATATTTGTAAAGTGCTTTTCAAACCTTAAAATGCTATAGAAAAGTTAGCCATTTTCTCTTTATCCACTCTTTACACAGTGTCTTTGTATATACTTTCTACATAAGCAGTATTTTGTGATTGGGTTGGCTCTATCTATCTACATACATACACACACATATATCCAATCCAATAAGTAAACATGCATGTGGACATGCATGCACACATACATACCCATGCATTTGTAGTTATAAAGATAATTTATATGTATAGGCCCAACCTATATAGCATTGTACATTTTATCATTGCCATGTGACTATTAAGAAACTATCTGTAGCTTTGAACTGAAGTCAAGAAGTCAAAACTAGGGGGGATGGACAAGAGGTGGGGAGAATCCACCTTGCCAAAATGCGTTACTTTCCAAACCAACTCCACTGATCAGAGCACTCTGAGATTCATTTATTGAACATATTTCCTCTCTCCCTATCTTTTAGAAGTAGCCCTATGAGCAGGAGCTTTAGATGGTAATCAGCAATAATGTATTGCTTGTTCTTTAATGTCAGTATTGGTGATTTAGTGATTAATTATCTGACTGCTGTGTAGTACTTAAAATAATCTAAATGCACCAAGTAAATTAGTTGATCGGGAGGAAAGTCTGTCATGCAAATTCATGAAATACAGAGCATGGCTGTCACACTCATCGCTGACAATCTAAGTGGGTCACCAGAGTGACTGGCCCCTGTTAATTTATTTTCTCAGACACGTCATACATATTCATGATATCCTGCTGTTTGTCTGTCACCTCAAAGAAATTCTCTCTATCCTCAGAATCATAATTAACAGAAAATATGCACATTTAGACCAAGAAGAGGAGTGGGCTAAGAGAGTTATCAGGGGCTGTATGTGTGTGTGTGTGTGTGTGTGTGTGTGTGTGGTGTGTGTGTGTGTGTGTGTTTTCAGATTTTTCTTATGGATTGGAAACAGCAATTATGGACCCATATGGTAGTTTTAAAATGTGATTTTTGTTTCTGGTAATATATGTTGATCCTAGGAAGATGCAGTTGTAGAGGGAAAATATATTTATTCATTCATTAAAGTGTTTGATGGCATGCTATCCTGCCAAGCATTCTATTCTGATCACCATCAAAATAAATGCAGATTATGCCAAATAAATAAATAAATATAAATACACACATATGTGCACTACAGCACATGAGAGTCCACAGCTTATCCATCACCCATGATTAATGCTGACGGGATCATGACATAGCTGCAACTATCATAACAAAACCAGGGCAAGGGGCCCTGTCAAACACTATTTTTTTCACTTGGGCATTTTGCGTCCCTGGAAATACAATGTGTTTCATTAGCTGAGAGATATAAGATGACATAATCACTCCAGCCAACACAGCCCCACCTTGTTCAGGTATCCTCAAGGACTAAGATTGACAGTTTTATGTCCCTTATAAAAAAGAATGTAGAGGAAGAGTGTCTTCAAGTTCCTTCTGGCACTCACGTGCTATGATTTTATTTTTATCATTTTAGAAATGTAAGATTTGTTTTGTCTGCTCATTAATTGATTTATTTGTTTATTTTATCTTTTTTAATTTCTCCTCTGACTTTGAGTAGTTACTGTTTGTTATATACATACATATGCATATAAATCTCTCTATATATATGCTTTTTATTTATAGAAGACGATTTGCCTGTTTTGGGAGGTGGAATTTTAGTTCAAAATCCTCATGTGAAAAAGTCACAAGACGGTATTTTTTTTTTCCTTGAGAGGAAAGTAAGAGTTGCATTGAATATCCTGAGATTCAAAAGTAAAATAAAGAATTAGATATAGTGACATGTCATCACTCCTCTAAGGGTGTATAAACCACTTGGAGATTTGGAGAACTAAAAGGTCTAAAAGACCTTCCTATTTCCCCATTTGACATGTACGAAGAAAAGAATTAACTCTATTGGCAATATTTGTGTCCAGGCTATACTGATTAATTTAATATTCTGATTGGATGAGCAGCCGAGCTTTAACGGCTGTTAACTTTTTGGCAAGAAGTGCTGAGAGGGCGATAATGAGATTAACATTCAGAGAACCCGATTTGCTTTTTCTACTGTATTTAATTGCTACTTTGACATCAAATCATATTCACTATGGGTCCTTTCCATAGTCTCTTTCTTCATTCACATCTGTGAATGCTGTGATGTGTGGTTTTGAGGAAGTCTATGTAATAGGAGACCTCAATAAATGGTTTTCCACAAGATTTGGAAAAAGTGTACAATCAAGGATGGGGCTACAGAAGGGAAATGTTGGAGTGAGCCCAAAGCTACTTGGGAGTGAATCAAGTATTTTATCTCTAATTTTGGGGGTTGGCTTTGGACCCTTTTTATAGAAAGTAATGAATCAAATATTTTGGCTATACTGGCAGCAAATGCTATCTTCTCATTTAAATTTTATTCAATGCAAAAAACACTTATTAAGCACTTACTCTGTATAAGGTATTTTATTAGGTGGTATTGATACAAAGATAAAGCAAAACCTACCAAAAGCCCCTGCCCTCAAGTAGCTTATATTTTACTGGGGTTATACACCACCTACACAAATAAATATATACAAAGTACATAGGATGAAATTTCAAAAGGGCAACTGTACTAGTGATTGAGATGTGGGTACAGGGAGGGAATCAGGAAAGACTTTGTATAGGAGGAGACACCTGATCCATTCTCTGAAGGAAACCAGTGGTACATTTGGGGTCAACAGATTATTACAATGGTTTAATAAAGAATTAATGAGGGCATTAAGTAGAATAATGGAGACTTCTCTAATCTCTGTTGTTTGTCATGTTCCCATTTCAGATCTCACATATCATTTTGTTTGAAGCTCTCATATATTTACCATGTCATAGGAAGTAAAATAAGCTGTGCACGTATCCCATCTCACTTATAAACACGTGAATTCTGAAACCACAGTTGTCTAAACTTTATATTTCTACCAGGATATAATACAGAACACACAGTAGCTGGTTCAAAAACCTTTTCTTTCTTTCGGGGGAGGGGGTAGAGTGGTGTTTAGGAAGCTAGAAGAAGTCACTTACTCAAACATCAATATTCCAACCTCACAAGTGTGTGCAAAATGTTATTTTTTTTATACCCAAGTGAATTTCTGATCATATTGATTCTGGAGTTCCTGCCAATGTTACAGATCCATAAATTGTCTCATCCTGTGTGATTCTTGACCATGTTCTTCCAAAAGTTCACCAGAGGGGGTCCACTGAACATGCTAAGAGGCCTTCCTTTCACCCTCTCAGTCAGTTAATAAGCATTTTGGTAAGAACCTACTATGTGCTAGGGACTATATTAAGCATTAGAGGTACAAAGAAAAGCCAAAATAAAAATAGTCTTTGCTCTCAAGGAGCTCATAATTTCATGGGAAAGACAGCGCACATACCATTATGTACAAACAAATATAGAGAATATAAATTATATATAATGAACAAAGAAAAGGCACTAGTGTTAATGGGGATCAGGAGAGACTTATTGTAGAAGGTAAGATTTTAACTGAGACTTTTTTTTTGGCAAGGCAATAGGGTGAAATAACTTGCCCAGGGTCACACAAAGTTAGTAAGTGTCAAGTGCCTGAGGCCAAATTTGAACTCAGGTCTTCCTGAATCCAGGGCCAGTGCTCTATCCACTGTGCCATCTAGCTGCCCCCAAACACAGACTTTTTTTTGTTTTTGTGAGGCAATTGGGGTTAAATGACTTTGCCAGAGTCACGCAGCTAGTGAATATTATCTGTCTGAGGTCAGGTCCTCCTGACTCCAGAACCAGTGCTCTATCCATTGCACCACCTACCTGGCCCTTTAGCTGGGACTTTAAGGAATTCAGAAAAGCCATGATGTAGCAATGAGGAGGGACAATATTCCAAGTAAGGTAAACAGTCAGTGAAAAATGTCTGGAGTCTGGAAATAGAGTGTGATAGGGAACCAGTGGAGTTTAATGAATCGTGGGGGTGATGTGGTCAGACCTGCACTTCAGGAAGATTAATTTTATAGCTGAATGGAGGATAGACTGAAGGGTGGAGAGACTTGTGTCAGAGAGATCAACCGGAAGGCTGTTATGATAGTCTAGGTGTTCAATGGTGAGAGGTGGGATCAGAATGGTGGCAGTATCAAAGGAGGGAAGGGAAGAGGGTTATATGATAGATGTTATAAAGGTAAAATGCCTTTTATTCTTTGCTTTTGACATATAACCTACTCATATCTTTATGTCACACTCATCCTTGATGACACCCTTATTCCTGTTCTTCCTTGGAGATCCTCTTTGATTATATGTTACAAATGGCTACTATCCATCACCTGCCAACTCTGGCACCTCTCTGGGACACTGACTTTTATGTTTTCTGAGACATTGTTGTTCTATAATCCCAATGCCATATGGCAACGTCAGTAAAATGTTTGTTTTGAAAAGCTGCCCCTTTGCTTTCATGGGAAGTTTGGGGTCAGAAAAGAAACTCTCTTTTTTCTGAAAGCAATCTAGCCTGATCTCCCCCTTTTCGACTATGGGCCCAGTTCATTGTTTATCTGAACTATCTTATTTTGTGTCCAAAATATACATGCTATTTTAATAGTGCTATTGGCCACACATTCAAATGTAAATTGAAATCTAGGCAATAGACATTTTTAATCTACTTAGTCTTTCCTCTGTGGATGGACAAGATAAACTCTTGTGAGTGACTACAGATCTCTTCCAGGAGGCTCTGCACCACACCATCTTGAGACTTGATGCAACTAACAATAATTGTTGAGTAGTAACAACAACTTGAGGACTTGCCATCCACAGGAAATTGCTTCTCAAACAAGCCTCTCTGCTGACTCTC
This sequence comes from Vombatus ursinus, assembly GCF_900497805.2. Lineage (NCBI taxonomy): Eukaryota > Metazoa > Chordata > Mammalia > Diprotodontia > Vombatidae > Vombatus > Vombatus ursinus. The sequence continues at coordinate 41,658,119 of NW_020954619.1, read as the reverse complement.
ACCCAACAAAATGGTGAATACTTTTGGTGAGCATAGATCTCCCTATTGTATGCCTCACTTAATGTTTATGATCAGAGATTAACTAAATAGGGTTACTTCTGGTGTTTCATCTTCTAAGGTATATTGAATAATCTTAATGCATGAGGAAGATACATTGCTGGAAAAGAGTCTTAAAGGAAGTTTTATTCTATTTAATCAAGTGCTTTATCTTAATCCACAAATGATAAAATAGGACCTTATATTCTCTTTATCTGTCAATTAATTGTAAGATGCTAAAGATGTGATCCCTTATTAAATATTATTTGCAAAAATCTGCTTGTTCCCAACTAATAACTTCATTGAACATGTCCTCAGTTTGAATATAGATGTATGTCATCAAATTTTGTATAGTTGGGGGAGTAGTTATAGTAATGGGTAGTTATTGATGTTCTCTTGGTGACCTTTGTTTTGTCTTTAATGAGATTCAAGATTTTTTTTTCCACTTGCCTTTAGTATCTTCTCTTTATGAAACTTTGTGTATTGGTTGTCTAATTCCCTAACAATATAACAATTGTGTCACAGAGATCCTTTCTGTATATACTTGGACCAAGCCAGCTGCTATTTTTGTCTTTAAACCATCTCTACCTCTTCTATAAGTACCTTTGGGACAATGATTTTAGCATCTGGCTTTAGTGGTTACAATATCTATGATATAGACAATAATTTGCTAAAACATTGTCTAAAAATTTTTCCTATTTTTTATGATTTTAGTCTGCTTTCATTTTTTAAAAAATGCAAGATGTTTCACACACATACACATTTATGTAGTACTTTAGTCTGTATCAATGTATGTCTTTCCTACACTAATGAAATCACAAGTTCAGATTAATATATATTTTTAAAGTAATACCCCTGTGGTCTTGGCATAGGGGTGGAGGTGGGAGCCTAGTATAATAGACATTTTATATAGTGTGATATACTATAGTCCATTATTATAATATACATATGATATAATATAAGATCACATTAGGATAGTATAGTAGAATATGATATAGATACTAAAATATAATGCAATATATATTATAATATAATGATATGATATGATGTAATATGATATAATATGATATACTGGTGATTTCATCAATGTAGAGAATACCTCCACTGATGTAGACTAGAAACTTACCTGTTATTAGATAAGTAAGAATAAGAAACAACAAAATTCATGAGGCTAGAGTTTGAGAAACCTCAGAACATAAGATACGTGAAAAAAATATTCATTTTTCAACCTGAGCAGCTGGGAAAACTGTAAATTAGTTTATCAAACTATTATTTGAGACCAATAATTTAACCAGATAACATAACAAATTACAAATGGAAGTATAACCTAAATACAAAAAAGTCGTAACATTAAGAAAATGAATGGAAGTACCTTTCATGATTATGATGGGTGAGAGGTGGGTGGTGCAGTTATCTTAATTAATAAGGGACTGATAAGATTACACAAGACAAAATTGATGATTTTGATTACATGAAACTGAAAATTTTTACAAGAATAGAAAGTCAATCCACATGGAATAATAAAGAAAACTGGTGGGGAAAAAAATCTTTGCATCTAATCCCTTTGATAAATGTCTGATTTCTAAAATATATAGAGATTAATGGAGCTATCTAAAACCAAGAGCTAGTCCTTCAATAAATAACTGGTTAAAGGATATTAAGAAAGTCCCCCGAAGAATTCCAAACTATGAATATAAAATATTTTTCATTTCAATAATAATAAGAGAATGAAAATTAATACAACTTTGATTGTTTACCCCACAACCAGAAAACTGGCAAAGTTGGTAAAAGACTGAAATAGCCAATATTAGAAAATCTATGGAAAGATAGGCAAACTAATGTATTACTTAATAAACTGATAATTGTTCCATGTTCTGAAAAACCATTTTGAATTATGTGAAAAAGGTGACTAAACTGTTGCTTCATTTTTCCCTGATAGCCAAATCCTAGGCATATATCCCAAGGAGGACATAGAAAGGAAACAATCTTATGTATGCCACTATATTTAAATCTAGCACTCCTTTCATTGCAAAGAGCTAGAAACAAATTGAAGCGTAATTGATTGAGGAGTAACTATACAAATTGTGTCACATGCATGAAATGAAATGTGCATTTTGTGAAATGATGGGAAAAGAAACATGGGAAGATTTTTAAGAACTCATGAAGACTGAAGCAAGTAGAATGAAGCAAACTATATATGCAAACTGAAATGTAAATCAGAAAAAAAAGATGAAACTGAATACTTGGTAATTTGAATAACCAATTTTGACTTAGAACAATAAATGAAAATCTGCAACTCCCTCCTTCCACTGGAGATGAGGAAGACAATGGTATTGAATATTTTACATACTTTTAGATATGTTAGAAGTTTCTGTTTTTTTTTAACTTTTCCCCCTCTTTATCACAAAGGAAGACTCCTTTTGGCAAGGGTTAGGGTACAGGGTGTGGAAAAAGAATATATACATAAAGATTATCATGTAAGAAATGCATTACAAACCTTTTTTTTTAAAAAAAAAATCAAAAGAAAAAATGCAACACTGAATAAAAAGAACTATTTGCAACTTAAAAGTGTTTTAAAAGTTTCCTGGGGAATGAAGAGATTGACTTGTATATCTAGGATCAAATAGCTACATGTGTTTGATGGATCACTTGAACCCAGTTCTGAATAACTTCATGGTCAGCCCTCTTTAGGCTATGCTGATTCTCCTTGGGTAAAATTGAATAAGATTATTGAGTCCATTTTACTTTAATCTTGATGATTATTTAGTGTATTAACTGGGCAGCCTGGGGAAGGGGTACAACATCACCAAAGAGCAAAGTATTGTGGAAAAAGTGTAACTTATGCTCTTCTATGATTATAAAGCTGCTGTTACTTTCACTTACTTAAAATGGTAAATAGTACTTCATATTGAAAGTAATAACTAGTGGCCAGTTTTATTCCTATTTCTTTGCTAGGCAAGGAGAACAGTGGGTAACCAGACACTTGTTGAGAGGTAAAATACACAAGAGGGTGTGTTGCTCAAACAGTGCATTAGTTATTAGCTACTTAAGTTGTGAACTTTTGGCATCTTTTGAAAATAGTATTAATATATAGTACCAACTTGGACTATTTTTCTTGAACACCTTTTTTCCACTTTGGCTGTGATGAATGCACATATGTTGGGCTCATTTGTAAAGGAAATCTGGCATTGGTTTAGCAGATGTTGTAGTACACTGGGCTGACAACTGATGGAAACCATTGGAATCGTAATGGGCACGTATCTATTTAGAAAAGCTGCCAATCCATTGACATATGCATAGTAAGAAGTGTATAGGAAAATATCCTAGATACAATATTTCTAGACTATATTTGCAATCAAATTACGTTGGTGCAAACTAGGAATGAGATAGCAGCCACATGGAGGTAGAGCAAGCACTTTGAGGAGATTGAAGCTGTAGCAGAATGGGGATAAGGTAGTCTGCATTTGGAAGATCGGCAGAATAGTGGCATGGAGTAGTGATTTGTGAGTAGTGGCACTCATTTGTAGGTATCAGTGCTGAGTTATGCAAGAGGCAATGTCACGAGCAGATTGGAGAAACTGACAACCAGGGTGCAAGAGGTGTGGGTATATAGGGGAAAGTTTTATGGAATAGAGTGATTATGGTATGATAAGATTGAGTAGTGCTAAGATTTCAATGTTCTTGAATTTGCCCCACAGTGTGTAGAATAAGAGACTTAAGAGGTGACATCTTCAGATTCGATGCTTCCCTGAGAATGCTCTGAAGTTGAAATGATTATGCCTTTTTTGCCATGATGGAGACATTATGGGGTTTTAAAGAGGGTATTTGAGTGCCATTCCCAAGAGACATGGGAAATGTGTTTGTGTACATGTGTGTATATATTTATTATGTGACAATTCATTGTAGTTTACCTTTTTATTTGATTTTAATTAAATGATTTTGCTTTAAGATGAAAATGTCTGACATGGAGATGCACTGTTTGGAGACTGAGCCAATGTTTTGAATAACCAAACAGCACACCAAAACTAGGTACTAATGAAGGGGCATAGAGACACATGGAAACCCATGGGACCATAAACTATAATAAAAGTAATCAAAGGTGACATTTATATAGTGTTTTCCAGTTTACAAAGTATTCGAAAGGCACTATAACTTTGTCTTCATCACAAACATGGGAGGTAGGTATTATTGTCCATACTTTAAAAGTGAGGAAATGGAAGCTCAGGAAGGCTAAGCCTTCACATAAGGTAGGAAGCTGGGAAAGAAGAATTGGAACCAAGGTCACTTCTGACTCTCAGTCCAGGACTGTTTTTCTGCTCCCCTTCCACAGTCCCAACCACAACCCATACACCCATAATATCCCATTTTCTTTTACTTAGCCAGAAAATTCAATCCATCCCTGAAGGACCAGATGTAATGCTTCTTCTTCCATTAAGCCTACCCATCACCAGTTATCTCTTCCATTTCTTATCACCTTAGCCCTAATGGGCTGTATTTCACAATTTAGTACAATCAAGCTTTATTATAACTGTCAATAAATTGTGATGAGTGCTGGGCATGGAAACCAAAGACCTTGGTTTAACAACCCCTGCTCCTTCTAGCAATGTGACTTTGGCCAAGTTGTTGCCCCTCCCGGGCCTCAGAGAATTCCCTAGAATCTCAGAACTCAAAAGGCTCCAAAGGCCATCTAGTCCAACCCATGCTTGAAAAATTATGCTTTATATAATATGCCTGACAAATATTCATGCAGCATATGATTCATTTCAGCATGAGTTTATTAAGTGCTGGCTAGTTACCAGTCCCTGTGCTAGGTATTGGATTTATAAAGGCAAAATGATTTTTTTTAAAGTTATTGCTCTCAAAGAGATAGTACTTTATTGAATATTATACTTCAAAGGTCATCTTGTCCAACCTAATACTTGAAAAAGTGTCTTTTGGGCAATATGCCTGATAGATATTCATACAGCATGATTCTATTTAGTATGTTTTTATTAAGTGCTATCTAGGTACCAATGGGGCAGATAGGTGGCACAGTGGATAGAGTGCTGAACCTGGAGTCAGGAAGACCATCTTTCTGAGTTGAAATCCAGCCTCAGACACTTAATAGCTGTGTGACCCTGGGCAAGTCACTTAACCTTGTTTGCCTCAATTCCTCATCAGTAAAATGAGTTGGAGAAGGAAATGGAAAACAATTCTAGTATCTTTGGCAATAAAACCCCCAAAAGGATCACAAGGAGTCTGACATGACTGAAAAATGACTAAGCAACAACCAAAAAGTACCAATCCTGGTGCTAGGTAGGTTTATAAGGGGAAAATATAGACATTTAAAAATGTCTGTTTTCATGGAGGTCACATTTTATTGGATATTATATTTCTTGAAGATCTCCAGTGAAATGGAACTCATTATCCCTGCAAGGCAACCTATTTCACTTTTGGATAACTTCAATTTTGGGGAAGATATTTCTTCTTATATCAAACCCTAAATTTGCCCCTTTTTAATTTCCACTCATCCTCTTCTAAGAATTTGAAGGGTGTCATGTGGGGGAAGAATTAGACCAGTCATTTTGCACAAGAGGGCAGAACATGAAATGGATAAAAGTTGTGAAGGGCTAATTTGGATTGGAAGGAAGGGAAAACTTCCTAATAATAAGAGCTCTCCAAAAGTATTATGAGCTACCCAAAGAAGTGATGGGCCCCTCCCATCATATTGGAGGTCTCTCTCTTAGGTGGTGATTTCCTGCTAGTATGAATTGGATTCGGTGAATTCTGTGGTCTCTTCCAATTCTCACATTCTGAGATTGCCTTTTCTTGTTTCGCCTTCTCTGACCAAGAAGAACGAGTATAATCCACATTATATTTCATATTATATTTCAAGAGAATCATCATCCTCCCACTTCTACCCCTCAGAGTTGTCATCTTTCATATTTATTACATTGATTATGATTCCTTCATTAAAAAAGTTAGCTTCTCTCCAAATTTTCCTACTATGAGAAATAATAGAGTTGGATAAGATGGTCTCTAAGGTCACCTCCAGCTCTGACCTTATTTATTCCAATATCTCTTCCAGATTTAAAATTATATGATATTTAATATGCTGCTACTCATAAAATGTCCCACCACATTTTATATCTTTAAAATGCTTAGTTAGCATAAACAAATTGTGGATCAACATCCATGTCTTCAGAAAATGATGAAACTAAACTTTGAACTACTAAAACACCGTCCACATTTAGATGTAAGCATCTTTGAATTTCCTTGCTGACCAATTAGATTAACCCCATCTCACAGTCACATCTCCATCTTAATGAAAGAATCCTGGACTATGCAATAAAGACTAGACTAACACTTCTGCTTACTTAAAGCCAAGATTTTATTAGCAGCCAATGGCACACATAAGAATTGTACATCTATATTTGATTTGTAACATTTGTTTGTGGTAAGATGTCCTGGGCCATAGATTTATATTTCTAACTGCTTTCCAGGCACAGCGTGGTCATTACACATCTGCCTGCCAAGCAACATTACTCCCCCTTATACCCTCCTCCCCATCCCAACTTCACTTCAACCTGATTTCCAAGGCTTCCTGATTATTAAACTGCCGAGAGTTCAAATTTGCTATCAGACAATTGGAACTAATTGTCTGAGACAATTTACATCCATCAGTGCAATGTTTTATGGCTTTCAGACTGAGTGTAAAATGAATAAATAACATAGCTTGAGCCATTACTCTGCTTTATTACTTTAGATGTGCTGGGTAATCTGAAAATAATTTGGGCACTACAGCACCAGCAAATAGTGGACATCTGTCAAGCTACAGGTTCTGATGGAATTGTGCAATCTGTCCACTCAGTAACCTCCCCTATCACCATCCCTCCAAACATGAAGTTAGGAAGCATTTATAATGGAACAGGATCTGTTTATGAAATGAAAACACCTTCCATCTCATTGTTAACCTTACAGTAATCTGGCTGAGTTTTTTTTTTTTTTTTTAATTTCCTCTTGGCTTCTGGTTTCCTTTGAGGAGCCAAAAGGAAGAGATTTCAATGTTGATGTTTTGATTTCTTTGCAGGCACTGAAGCTGCATTCTAAAATGAGGGGATGGGACAGACCTATTATATTGTCTAGTCCATTTGCTGTCATGGCATGATTGGTCCCCATGGTTCACCAGCTCCTGCTTTGACAAGTTTATTTTTAAATATCTACAGAAACAGTCTTCCTTCACTTCCCCTGGGGGAATGTTTCACAGTCTAATACTTCTTACTGTATGGAAATTTCCTCTGATTCATCTTCAATTTTCCCTCCTTGTAAATTCCATTATGATTTTGGTATTTTTCTTGTATCCTATTGTACACAGAATGAGGGGAGGGATTATTTAGCACCTTTCCTAAGTAGTTCATGCATAGTTTATACATCACTAATTGTTTTCTGAGTAATTCCTGGATAGTAATGTATTAAAACATTAGAATCAAAATACACTTCTGATTTGAATTCAAATTAGAGATTAAAAAATGGGGAGAGTGAAGAAATTTAGTTGAAGCAGTTAACTAAAAAGACAAAAAAGTTATGTGGGAAATGCTTGCATTTGTGTTACATAATAATGGGTTCTTTTGTGTGGAAAATGCACATTTATATAGCAATAGGCATAAATGGCTACTGCAGATTAAGGGACTGGAATACTGAAAAGATAAAATACCTTTGATATTGAACTTTAAGGACTCCCAATCGATGGAATGTGATGGAAATCTACAGGCAGGTAAAGGTTTTGATTTTAGAAAAAAATGAGAATTAGGGAGCCCAATCAAGATAATGGAGTAGGAAGAACCAATATAGACTAGTTCCCTTACAAATTAATCCAACAACGATCTAATAGTACCAGGCTGAGTCCGGATTGAGGAAACTAAGCAGAAACCACAGTGAGTCATCTTTCCAGTGTCAAATCACAACCTATCCCACAGGCAAAGTGACCAAGCAAGTGAACTGCGGAACAGAAGTACACCAGGGTCACAGACTCAGCCTCAGTTCCATAACGTTAGCAGTATGCAGTCTCCAGAGCAGATTGTGAAATCACCTCTGGGCCCAGAAAAGGGGTAGGCTAACAGTACCACCATAGTGCAGTGGAGACTCATCCTTTGGTCAAGATAGCTAATAGCTACTGGGGCCAACTACTGCCTACAGTAGCACAGGAGCACCACCCAGGGGGAGAAAGCAAACAAAGAAGTAACAAAAATAACGAGCTCTGTGACCTATGCACAAACCAGGGCTTGAAGCCTGGAAAACCCAGAAAGGCATTGTTCAGCAATCTGGTACACACTGCACCTGTGCTCTTTGGAGAACATAGCTCTTAATACCAGGAGAACATAGCAGCAGGACCCCACAACATTGTGACAGTTACACTGGAAGTAAGGAGAAAATAGAGTCCCAATCCAGGAAGTAAGGATGGGAAAGAGAGTAAACAAAGAAATAAAAAAGAGATAGTTTGATGCTAGGGATTTCCAAGTCAAAAAGAAAGAGGAGAATAACTCCAAAATACCTACTAGTAAAACCTCAATGAAAAGCACAGCATTACCATAGATTAATTAAAATTCCTACGTAAAATGAAGTAAGACTTTTAAAAGAGTGAAAGAAATATTATACATTAAATGAGAGTCATAGAGGAAAGAATTGGAAAAGAATTGAAGGCTTGGAAGAAAGACATGAAAATAGAATTAATAGTTAAACAAAGGAGTAGTTACAAAATGTTTCCCAAATCACAGACCCCTCGAAAACTAGATTGTACCAAATAGAAGTTATGAATCCATAATATAAAAAGAAATATTAAAACAAAGAAAAATATTTTACAAAATAGAATAAAATTTAAGGAATCATACATATGGGCTTACATTATATATATATATACATATATATACACACACATATATATGTACACATATATACACATGTTTATATATATATACACTTGCATGTATATACATACATGTGTATATATGCATATATGTATTTACATATGCACTTTGCTGTTGTTCAGTCATTTCAGTTGTGTCTGACTCTTTGTGACCCCATTTGGGGTTTTCTTGGCAAAGATACTGGAATGTTTTGCCATTTCCTTCTTCAGCTCATTTTATAGATGAAGAAACTAGGGCCAACAGGGTTAAGTGACTTGCTCAGTGTCACCTAGCTAGTAAGTGTCTGAGATCAGATTTGAATTCAGGAAGAGGAATCTACCTGAATTCAGGCCTGACATTCTATATACTGTGTCACCTAGTTGCCCTTTATATATGTATCCATACATATATGGTGTGTGTATACATACTCACATATCTGTATACATATATACATATGCATATATGACCAAAATTAATATAGAATGTATTCACCCATCACCTCCCCAACAAACAAACCCAACAACTCCACAATAACCAAATCCAGAGCTTATGGGTAAAAGGAAAAAAAAATACTACAAGCATCTAGAAGGTGACTGCTCAAGTTTTATGGTCATAGGCATATGTCTATGTCTAACGTTATTGTCATAGACATTAAAGATGTAATGCACACCACTATAAAAGGGCAGAGAGTATGGAATATGATGTTTACCAAAGAAAAATATATAGGCTTACAATCAAGAATAACATGCCTACAAAAACTGAGTATAATGCTACTGGGCTGGGTGGGTGAGGATAGGGAGGAAAGAGAATTTCCCTTTAATGCCTTTATTTCACACACATGCACATATATATGTATATGTATGTATATATGCATATGTATGTATGTATGTGTATGTCTGTATGTATATATAAATATTAGGGGGGAAGATTCAAGTGTCCTCCCAAAGGGAACACGGAGAGGGGAATAAGAGGATAAGAGGAAGGTTAGTTTTAGAGAGAGATTGATCATGGGTAAAATAAACCTAATTTTAGAGGGAAGAATGTGGAGAATGTTTGAGATAGATAGATAGATAGATAGATAGATAGATAGATAGATAGATAGATAGATAGAGAGAGAGAGAGAGAGAGAGAGAGAGAGAAAGAGACAGCAGAGAGACAGAGAGAGACAGACAGAGAGAGCAGCAACAGAGAGAGACACAGACGGAGGAAGAAGCACACAGACAGACAGACACACACACACACAGTCTTTTATTTAAATAAAAAAAGAGATCAACAGCCTTGAAAGTAAAAACAAAAAAGGCCATTAAAATCATATTTAAAACCAGGGACTTTCTGAGGGGAGGTTAAAAATAATATATAAAACATTAACTTATTTGATATTTTAAAGGAGGAAAAACTAATTACCAATACCCAAAGTAATAAAGGTAATTCACAACAAATAATTGAATGAAATTATTATAATTTTTTTTCTCAAAAAGGGACATAGAGTAAAAGATGCACAATGAAACAGATAGAGATAGATAGATAAATAGACAAAAAGACAGACAGCTACTGGAAGGAAAAAAATCAAGGAAAAAAATAAGAAACTGGAAAATACCTGTAATTGTGACCTGAGTGAGGCCAAGAAAGAGTTCTAAGGGAACAAAAAATAACTTCATTGAGTATAGACCATTGATAATGATCACACTCCTGTTCCATTACCTTCTTCTTTATTATAAAAAGGGGGTAGGTTGTAAAGAAAGCAGAAAAAAACTTAAACAATAAGATGGAGGGAAATACAATAATGATTATAACTGTGAATGTGACTTGGATGGATTCACCCATAAAACAGAGGGGCAAAGCAAAATGTATTAGAAAGAAGTATCCAACAATATAATTTTATAAGAAACACAATTGAACCGTAAAGACTCACAGAGTTAAAATAAGCATCTTAAACAAAATCTATCATGTTTCATGTATACTCAGTAAAGCAGAGGTAGCAATCATGATCTGACATTATACAGTAGGAAAAAAAAGACAGGGAAATCTATTTTTCTAAAAAGCACCATATTAATTGAATTAATTTCAGTATGGACCATGCATGTACCAAATGGTTTAACATCTAAATACTTAAAGGAAAAGCTAAATAAGTTACAAGGAAAAATAAACAGTAAGACTATAAAAGAGCAGAACCTCAGTATAACCTTCTGGAGAGCTAGACAAATGTAACCCAAAAATATACCGAAGGAAGTAAAGGACCTGATTAGAATTTGGAAAAAAAATTAAGATATGATTTATCTCCGCTGATTATTGGATGGAAATAGAAAGGAACCTACATATTCTTAGCTGCTCATGATACATTTATAAAAATTGGTGATTATTAAAGCATAGTAACCTAGCAAACAAATACAGCAAAACACTTATCAAACAAAACAGCATTATTAAACATAGCTTGTACAGACCACAATGATATTCAGTAAAGGTCAAGGGAAGAAAAAACCAGAAATCAAGTGGAGACAAAATAGAATAATCATAAAGAATTATTGAGTCAAAGTACAAATAATAGAAATGATAGATAATTTATTAAAAATAATGACAAAAATAAGACAACATACCAACAATTTGGAACTGCATCCAAAGCAGTTCTTCAGTGAAACTTTTATCTCTAAAAATCATAGCAGTAAAATTAAAGAAAGATATACCTATCTAATCTATCTATCACACACATATGTGTGCGTGTATTGTGTATGACATAAAACTAACAAAAATTAACTTAAAAACATTTAAAAATCTTAATAAAATACCAAAAGAGAAATCAAGAAAACAAGGGAAGAGATTAAAAGCCTTGAAAGCAAAAAGAAACAAATGAATTAAAGCCATTTAATTCATATATGAATCCAATAGCTTTTTTTGTTAAATATAGCAACATAGTTAAACCATTAATTCTTTTCAAAGAGGAAAATGAAATTACCAGTATCAAAAATTAAGGATAATTTACTACAAATGAAGAAAGAAGGAAATTAAAGATGAATGAAATTATTAAAACTTTTTACATAATAATATACCAATAAACAAACATCTTATATGAAATGGGTATTTATAAAAAATACAAAATACCTACATGAGAAGAATAAAGAATAGAAAATTTATATAAGTCAAATATCAGGTAAAATAAGCTAAACAAATGACAAACAAATTCCCAAAGGAAAATTAAAACATGGTACCAAATAGATTTACAAGTGAAATATAGTGAATATCCAAAGAATTCATTCTAATACTACAAGAACTCTTTCCATTATTTGGGAAAAAAATGGATCCTATCAAATTCCTTCTGTGAAACAAATATGACCTTGATATATGAACCATGGAGAGTGAAATTATTCATTGCAAAGTATAGAACACTGTTCTTAATGTAAAAATTCTATATAAAACATTAGTAAATAGTCTCAAGAAATATACTCCTAAAATTAGACACTGTTAACAACTTAGAATTATACATAGAATGTAAAGTAACTATACCATATAAATTATATATAGAAAACTATAATTACTCATATTAAAGCAGCAGTAACAAAAATCACTTGAGAAAATTAACAAATACAGAAGGAATTAAATTAATAGATACAGAAGGCATTTGATAACATGCAAAACCCATTTTTCTTAAAAACAAAACAAAAAACAACACTAGAAAACATAGGAACAAATGAACCATTCCTTAACTGCAGATTAATATATATCTAACACCAAGAGTCAACATTATACATAATGAGGACAAACTAGAAACCTTTCTGAGAAGATCAGAAGTAAAAGAAATATGTCCATGGCCACCAATCCTATTTGACAGTGTTCTAAAAATGCTAAATGATATAGAAGAAAAACAATGTCATTTGGTTACCCTCCTTTATATTTCTCATTAATGCCTAAGGAACCTCTTCATCCTAGGAGATCACTTGAGCTCTGGAATTCAGGTACCCTCTGCCCCTGGGGCCCTTCCTTTTGGCTGGAAGGTAGAGAGCTCCTTTCAGAACCTTGATTTAAGGAAAGTATCCAGGGCAGCCATTTCTTCATTTCTCACCATGTAGCACTCCTCTAGACATTACCTCCTCACCACACCTCCTTCAGCTTCCTTTAGTGTATTTTCTTCCTTCTGTAGAATGTAAACTTATTGAGGGGTAGGAAATGTCTTTTGCCTTTCTTTGTTTCCCTAGTGTTTTCTTAGTTCTTTAAACACCAGAGGCATTTAATAAATCTTTATCTGACAAATTAAGAACAGTCAAAGAAGTAAAAAAATAATTCTTCTTAACAAATGATAAATTAAATATGTAAGGAATGACACAGAGTTCATTAAAAATCATTTAAAACAATAAATTCTGCAAAGTTGTGGGATATCCAATACAATTCAATAAACATTTATTGAGTTCTTAGTATGTGTCATGCACTGTGCTAAATATTGTGTATGCAATGAATAAAATTACAATGAATAAAAAATAATGAATAAAATTAAAAATGCTTTTCCTCAAGAAGGTTACAATCTAATGGAGATAATACACAAAAGGAGGCAGGAAATTAGGCAAAGGGGGAGATGAGGTGCTTCCTGGTTTGAGGACGTCTTATTGTAGAGTTGAAACCAGATAGAGCAACAGAAGCAGAGTGGAAGATATATAGTAAGGCTCCATAAAAGATCAGTATTTCTGCATATTACCAGAAAGAACTGATCAGAAGGAGATAGAAAAGTAATTTCATTAAAAATAAATTCAAAATATATAAGATGTTTAGGGATTTCAGCTTTTATATAGAGAATACCAGAGATTCCAGCTATTATGTAAAGAATTCACTATTTGACCAAAAAAGATGGGAAAATAATGTCTGTCTATCTACCTACCTACTTATCTATGTATAACTTCATAACATTCATTTTTTAAATTTAGAATTTTAAATTCAATCCTTCCCTCCACCCCCCCACCCATTGAGAAGGCAAGAAATATAATAACTACTATACATGTAAAGTCATGCAATCTGTGTTTCCAGTGAGCCAAGATGACAGAATAGAGGAAATAGACAAACTCTCCCAATAGTCTTTAACAACTTTAAAGAACTTTAAAATAATGCTTAAAATCAAATTCTTGAGTGGCAGAGTCAACAAAAAGTCAAAATGAGATATTTTTCTAGCCCAAGACAACTCAAGAAATCAGAAGGAGACATCTATGACACTGGTTGCAAACTAGCTTGGATCCCATGTGGAGGCAACACCTGCTGTGGGCCTTGAAGGTAGCAACAGCAGAAGCAGCAGCTTTAGGAAATCTCGTCAGAGATCTGGGGTTCTGGCAGCTGGTCAGAAACAGATTACAGGAGACTCCTGTGCTAGCACTGGGTACAGGACAGGGAGCCATTTGGCAAATCCATTGCCTATAACCATTTTTGAGTCATAGTTATAAGGCAGAGAGGACTATTTGCAATCACAAGGGTGTACAGGATCTGAGGAGCAGTATCTCTTTCAGTTATAAAGAATCAGAAGCAGTAACCACAGAGCAATAACCACAACTCTTTCCACTTCATACCACCCTGAAATCACTGAAAACTTCCAAACCCCTGAACTAGTTCTGAAAACATCAATGCAAAAAACCCCAAGACTAGAGACAATGCCCCTTCACTCCCACCTGGGAATAGAACCCAACTTTAACATAAAGTTCAAAGTTAAGAAATAGACTGAAAAAATGTGCAAAGAACAATAAAAAATAACATGACCATAAAAAGCTACTGCAGAAGATGACAAAAATGTCAAAACACCTACAAGCAAAAATTCAAAGAAAAAATGAATTGGGCATATTAATTGCTGGAAGATCTAAAAAATAATAATAAAATGAGAATGGTGAAGCAAATATTGGGAAAAGAAATGAGAGGTATGCAAGAATATTATGTAAAGACAATTAGCAGCTTGAGAAAAGAGGCACAAAAATTACTGAAGCAAATAACACCTTAAAAACCAGATTTGGTCAAATGGAAAAAGAGGCACAAAACTTCACTGATAAAAATATCTTCTTAACCCACATGTATAAAATATCTATAGCAGCTCTTTTTGTGGTGGCAAAGAATTGGAAATTGAGAGGATGCCCATCAACTGGGGAATGGCTGAACAAGTTGTGGTATATGAATGTAATGGAATACTATTGTGCTATAAGAAATGAGGAGCAGGAGGACTTCAGAAAAACTGGGAAAGACTTGTATGGACTGATGCTGAGTGAAGTGAGCGGAACCAGGAGAACATTGTACACAGTAACAGCCACATTGTGTGATGACTAAGGTTGATAGACTTAGCCCCTCTTAGCAATGCAAGGATCTAAGACATCTCCAAAAGTCTCATGATGGAAAACACTATAAACATCCAGAGAAAGAACTATGGAGTTTGAATGCAGATCGAAGCATACTAGTTGCTGTTTTTCTTTCTTCTGTTTTGTTCGGTTTTCTCTTTCTGGTGGTTCCTACTATTGGTTCTAGTTCTTCCTTACAACATCACTAATGTGGAAATATGTTTAATAAGAATGTATATGTATAGCCTATATCAGATTGAGCACCATCTTGGGGAGGGGGGGGATAGAAGGGGAGAAAAATGTAAAACTCAAAAGCTTATGGAAGTGATTATTGATAAATCAAAATAAATTAATAAAAAATAAAAGAAAAAAGGAAACAATCTCCTTAAAAAGCAGGAGTAGCAAAATAGAATGAAAAAAGGGACACAAAAGCTCACCAAAGAAAATAATTCCTTAAAAATTATAAACTAGTGAAAGTGATTTCTTGAGACATCAAGAAACAAGAAAAGAAAGTGAAAAGAATGAAGAAAATAGAAGAGAATATGAAATATCTCATCAAGAAAACAACTGACCTGGAAAATAATTCAGGGCATAATAATTTTTAGAATTATTGGACTGCCTGAAAGCCATAATAAAAGAAAGAGCCTAGACATATTTAAAGAAGTTATCAAAGAAAACTGCTCTGATATTGTAGAACCAGAGGATAAAATAGAAATGCAAATCATCTACCAATTACCTCCTGAAAGAGATCCCAAAATGAAAACTCCCAGGGATATTATAGCCAAATTCTAGGACTTCTATATCAAAGAAAAAATACTTCAAGCAGCTTGGAAGAAACAATCCAAATATCATGGAGCCACAGTTTAATTCACACAGGATTTAGCAGTTACTATGTTAAAGGAAAGGACGATATGGAATATGATATTCCAGGAGTCAAAGGAATTAGGATTATAGGAAGAATAATCTACCCAGCAAAATAAGTATAATCTTTTAGAGGAAATATGGATATTTAATGAGATAAAGGACTTTTAAGCATTCCTGATGAAAAAAGCAGAAATGAATCATAAATTTGACTTTTAAATACAAGGCACATGAGAAACATAAAAAGAGAAACATAAAAGAGAAAAATCATAAGGAAATCAATAAGATTAAGCTGTTTACATTCCTATATGGAAAGATGATACATGTAACTTCTAAGAACTTTATCATCATTAGGGCAGTTAGAAGGAGGTCATGTAGACAAGAGGGTACAAGTGTGGATTGAATATGTTGGGATGATCTAAAAGAAATGGATGAGTGAGAAAGAGGTATTTACTGCGTGAAGAAGGGAAGGAGAAGAAGAATGGGTGGAAATTATCTTACATAAAACAGGCATATAAGGAATAACTTTTAGAGTGGAAAGGAAAATAATGGGGAAGGGGCAAGGAATGCTTGAATCTCACTTTCATATAAATTGGTTCAAAGCGGGGAAAAATGTATATATCCAAACAAAATTGCATATGGAAATCTGTCTTACCCAACTAGGAAGAAAGAGGGGATAGGGATAAAAGGAAGGAGTATACTTTTATATTTTTCTTGCTTTTTTCAATGTGGCTAATATGCAAATATGTTTTATAATACTTCACACATATAATTGATATTATACTGCTTGCCTTCTCAAAGGGTGGGGAAAGGTGAGAGGGAAGAAGAGAATTTTGAACTCAATAAAAATGAATGTTAAAAGTAAATAAAATATAATTCTGTATTAGCCATGTTGTAAATTAAAATAATAAAAAAAGTGAAAAAAAATCCTTCAATCTGGACTTAGACTTAATCTGTTCTCTGTCTGAAAATAGATAATATTTTTCATCATTAGGTTTTTTTTTGAATTATCATGGATCATTGTATTGATCAGAGTAGCTATTGATCCTTATTACAAAATTGCTGTTATTGTATACAATATTTTACTTTGCATTGGTCCATATAAGTCTTCCCAGGTTTTTTTTGAACCATTCCCCTTGTCATTTTTTATATCACAATAGTATTCTATCACAATTATATAACACAACTTGTTCAGCCATTTCCTAACTGATGGGCATCCCTTTAATTTTCAATTCTTTGCCACCTCAAAAAGAGCTGCTATACGTTTTTTTTTGTGCATATAGATGTTTCCCTTTTTCTTTAATGTCTTTCAGATAAAGACCTAGTAGTGATATTGTGGGTCAAAGGGTATACACAGTTTTATAGTCCTTTGGGCAGAGTGCCAAATTGTTCTCCAGGACAGTTAAGGTGGTAACTAAGAGTTGTTCTAATTCTCCTTTCTCTAATTATTAGTGAATTAGAGCATTTTTTTATATGACTTTTAATGACTTTGATTTCTTATCTTGAAAACTGCCTGAGATCAGCTTTTGTTCCTATAAATTTGTCTCAGATCCTTACATATTTGAGAAATGAGGCCTTTATCAGAGAAACTTGCTATAATTCATACCTCTTCCCACTCCCCCTTTCCAAATTCTTCCTTTCCTTCTAATTTTGGTTGCATAGGTTTTGTTTGTGCAAAACCTTTTTAATTTAATATAATCAAAATTATCTATTTCGCCTTCTCTGATCCTTTCTATCGCTTGTTTGGTCATAAACTATTTTCTTTTGCATAGATATGACAGGTAATATTTTTTGCATTTTCCTCTATTTTGCTTATGATATTCTCCATTTTGTCCTTATCTTAGTATATAGTGTGAAATGTTATTTTATGCCTAGTTTCTGACAGGTGGCTTTGTAGTTCTTGCCTCCTTTCATATTTTTTTAATTGATTCCCTTAAAATTTTTTATCTTCTGTTCTCTCTGATGAATTGCTATTTTCCCTAGCTCTATAAAATAATTATTTGGTAGTTTGATTTGTATGAATTGAGTAATTAGATTAATTTATGTAAAACCATCATTTTTTATGTTGACTTGTTCTATCTATGGGAATTGATGGGAAAACATTATAGTAGTCTGGCAGAAGTTACATATAGATCAAGAACACAAACTGTGTATCAAGAAAACTTCCAAATAGGTGCATGGATAAGATAAAAGAGTGACACCAAAAACAAATTGGTGTAGTAAAGAAAAACTAAACATTCTTATTGATGGATAGGAGATGCGTTCATTACAAAACAAGGAGAATAGAAGATCACAAAAATGAAAAAAAATATTATATAGAATTAAGATTTTGTACAATAAATACAAACACAACTAATTTAAAAGGTAATGAGGTAACTGGGGAAATTTTTGCATCAAGTTTCTCAGAAAAAAGGCTATTTATACACAGGTATGTATGTGAATATATGTATATTTACATGTACATAGACACACAGAGATACCTAATTTTATTCTGCTTTGCTTTATTGTGCTTTGCAGATACAGTTTTTTTTGTGTGTGTGACAAACTGAAGGTTTGTGGCAACACTGCATTAAGAATGTCTACCCATGCCACTTTTCCAATAGCATGGGCTCACATCATATCTCTGTGTCACATTTTGTTTATTCTCACAAAATTTCAAACTTTTAAATTATTATTATATCTGGTATAGTGATCTGTGATCAGTGATCTTTGATGTTACTATTGTAATTGTTTTGGGGCATCACTAACCATGCCTATATAAGATGGTGAACTTAATCAACAAATATTGTGTGTGTTCTGAGTGCTCTACCTCCAGGCTGTTTCCTCTTCTGTCTCCCTCTCCTCTGGTCTCTCTATTCCCTGAAACACAATAGTATTGAAGAATATTATATAAATTTAGTTGATGAAGCAGTGACAGGGTTTGAGAGGATTGACTCCATTTTTGAAAGAAGTTCTACGGTGGGTAAAATGCTATCAAACACCATTACATGCTACAGAGAAATCTTTTGTGAAGAGTCAATTGATGTGGCAAACTGCATTATCATTTTATTTTTTCTAATAGTTAAGCAATAAGCATGTATATATATATAATATATAATATACATATACATATATATCCCCCCAAATACATATTAAAACCTTTTAAACATTTTTTAAAGTTTTGTGTTCCAAATTCTATCCTTCCCCCCTCCTCTCCCCCATCCCTTAGAAGTTAAGCAATCATATACATGGGCAGTCATATAAAACATTTCCATATTAGTCATTTTGTACAAGAAGGCTCAAAGAAAAGAAAAAAGAATGAAAAAGAAAGTGAAAAATAGGCTTCAGTCTGTATTCAAATAATATCAGTTCTATAGTCCTTTGATATTGTCTTGGATCATTGTATTTCTCAGAATAGCTAAGTCATTTACAATTATTCATTAAATAATATTACTGTTACTGTGTACAGCATTCTCCTTGTTTGGTTCACTTCACTTTGCACCAGTTCATGTAAGTTTTTCCAGGTTTTCCCGAAATCATTTGGCTTGCCATTTCTTATAGCACAATAATATTTCATTACAATCATATACCACAGCTCATTTAGCCATTTTCCAATTGATGGGCATCCTTTTGATTTACAATTCTTAGTCACCACAAAAAGAGCTGCTATAAATATTTTTGTACAAATATGTCCTTTTCCTTTTTTGTTTTTTGGATTTCTTTGGGATATAGATGTAGCAGTGGTATTCCTAGATCAAAGGGTATGCGCAGTTGTTTTATTTTAGGAAATTGCCACAGCAACCTCTACCTTTAGTAACCACCACCCTGATCAGTCAGCAGTCATCAACATTGAGACAAGGCCCTCCATCAGCAAGAAGATTACAACTTGCTGAAGACTCAGATAATGTTTAGCATTGTTTAGCAATAAACTATTTTTAATTACAGTATATACATTTTTAGACATAATATTATTACATGCTTAAGAGGCTACAATATGGTATAAACATAACTTTTATATGCACTAGAAAACCAAAAAATTGTGTGATGTTTTATTGCAATATTTGCCTTATTGTGGTGGTCTGGAATCAAACCTGAAATATCTCTGAGGTATGCCTGTGTGTGACTGCATGTATGTATGTATGTATGTATGTATGTATGCATGTATATATCATCTCTAGATATAGATCTGTATATTCATATAGCTGTACATCTATATCTATATCAATATACATGTACATATAAACAAAACACACATATACAAATATATATGTACAGACATATATTAATACATGCATATACATACATATATGCATATATAATATATATGGAATTGATTTGAATTTATTAGAATAGAAGCTATTCCTCAATTCATAAATGATCAAAGGATATGGACAGATAGTTTTCAGAAGAATAAATCCAAGCTATTATTTGATATATTATAGAAACACAAAGCAATTCTGAGGTTCCACTACACAGCCATCAGAGTAGCTAAGTTGACAAAAACAGGAAACAACAATGTTGAAGTAGTTTGGGGCAAATAGACCCATGAGTTCACTATTAGTGGAGCTGTGAATTGGTAGTCAAAAATCAATTTGGAATTTGTTACACAGTGTCATTAAAGTGTGCATAACCTTTGACCCAGCAGTACCACAACTAGACCTATGTGCCAAAGAGATCAAAGAGAGAGGAAAAGTGCCTAGTACCTAAATATACAAAGATATTTATAGCAGCTGTTTTTATAATAGTAAGAACTGGAAACTTTGGGAGTGGCCATCAGTTGGTGAATGGCTGAACTAATTATGGCATATAAATAAAATGGAATGGTATATGAAATGATAAAGGGAATGGTTTTAGAGAAACATCAGAAGACTTGTAGGAACTGATGCAGAGTGAAATGAGCAGAAATAAAAGAACAATGTCTCCAATAACAACAACAAAAAATATAAAAGACTTAACATCTTTTTCCTCAATGTCCAACTATGATTTCAGGGGACTGATGAGGAAGCATGATACCTTCTTATGATGATGGAGTCAGGGTGCAGAATGAAAGATATATTTTGCAAATGCAAATTCAGGGGTTTGATTTGCTTAGTTATACATAAGTGCTACAAGGGTTTTAGAGTTCCTATTGTTCCTTTTGTTTTCAATTGCAAGAAGCTGAGTGAGGAAAAAAATGACTTGCATATTGGAAAAAAAATTGAAAACACATAGAAGGGAGCAGAAGAAAGCAAAGGCAAGAATGACAGTTTTGCAATTTAAATGAGCAATTTGTTATGCACTTATAAAATCAAAAGTTATAAAATGTAGATTTATAATTTTATATTCAATTCTCTACATATATACATACATATATATGTATATATACATACACACATATATACACATACATATACACACACACCTACAAACATGCATATATATATACATATATGGAAATTCTCTTTTTGGAGTTTAAGTTCAGATTAAAAACTCTTTTAATGGGAAGAAGGTATATTGAACAAATTATTTTGGAGAGCTTGATGTCAATCTCTACACAATTCTGAAATTGATTATTCAATGGATGGTTTATGAGCACTGACAAAGATAGCCAGAATGAGTTTACTGAAAATAAATCATGCCTGACTAAACACATTTTATTTTTTGACAGATTGGAGCTGCATGATGCTATAGACCTATTTTCAGCTAGCCATTTCACAAAGTCTATCACAATATACTGGTGGACAAGTTGCAAAAATAGGGACTTGATGAATCCAACCAGGTAGATTCATAGCTATTTGAAAAACTGTTCCCAAAGCGCCTTGATTAATCAATCAGTGTCATCTTGGACAGCTCTCTCTTGTGCTATGTTAAAGAGCTCTGTATTTGATCTTTATCTTTTCATTTAATCCAGCAACAAATATTTTAAGCACCTACTATGTATCAGGTATTGTGTTAAGTGCTGGAAGTACAAGAAGCAGAATGAAAAATCTCTTCTGTCAAAGTACTTTCTATCGGAGGAAAAAAACCCAAACATATGCACAAATGTAAGGGTATACAACCTACATACAGAGTAAATAAAAGTTAATTTGCATTTGGGGTATTAGAAAAGGCTGAGCTTTGAAGGAATCTAGGAACTTTAGAAAGTGAAGGTAAAGAGAAAGGTCATTCTACTCCAGGCATGTAGTATAATTGAAAGTTGTATGTGAGAAACAGAAAGAAGACCAGTTTGGTTAGACAATAGATTATGTGGACAGTAATAAAAAATGGAAGGATAGATTCCAGCTAGATGATAGAGGGTTTAAAATATTAAAGAGAATGTTTCTATTTATCCTAAAGGTATTTGGAAGTCCCTATATGTCATTGAGCAGATGAATGACAAGGTCAGATCAGTTCTTTAGGAATACCATTTTGTCAGTCTTAAAGACAGGTGGGGTAAGAGAGCAGCTTGACACAGAGACCAAATAGGAGACTATTGCAATAGCCTAGATGAAAGATAATGAGGACCTGATGTAAGTTAGTGTTCATGTGAGTGAAGAGAAGGTAACAGATGCAAAAGAGATGTTGTGGAGGCAGAATCTACAAGACTTAGAAACCGTTTACACACACACACACATACATCTAATGAGGGAGAGTAAGGAGTTGAGGATGACACACATACACACATGTATATATGCATACAGACATCCATATATATGTATACATATATGCGCACACACACACACACAGACAGAGATAGAGATAGAGAGACAGAGACAGAGAGAGACAGAGACAAAGGCAGAGACAGATAGATAGACACACACACATACAAAGGAGTTGAGGATGACTCCAAGTTTGTGAACCTGGGTGATTAAGTTATAAAACAAAGCAAAAGAGAAAAAAAATAACTTGAAAAGCATGACATAGCATAGTGCCTGGCACATAGTAGGCACTTAATACATGTTTATTGACTTCCTGACAATCTTCCTACTCATTTTGCCTTCTTCACTTCATTTTCTTATCAACCTCATCATAAACAGCGGAAGTTGCACTATTCAAATATCACATTAACACACTTTATTGATTGCTAGGAGTCACTGTGTCTGAGCCAACTGACCAAGTCTGATTCATTTCTGTTTTACAGAGGTACCAGCTTCTGTTGTGTCTTCTTGGATAACCTTCTACTTTTCCCCCTCTGCCTTTCATAGTAGAGGCATGTGATGATTCTCTGTCTGATCCTTAACATCTTCTAAATAACTTCTTCAGTATCTCTGGGTTGGTGAATTAGCAATGTATTTTATTCATGAAGTCAGATTATTTTACTAAAGAAGCAAAATAACTTGTAGTTCACTAGTTACATTTCATACATATAAAATAAGCAGAATTTATTCACGTAGCTGGTTGAATGTCTGTTGTGCTGATTATTTACTATATTGAAAAATGTTAAAGATAAAATCTGAGATCCCAAGGGCATCATTTAAACTAAAGAAAGCCCTACTTTTCAGATACTGTTAGCAAAAGCTTCCCAGAAATGAAATGTAAGCTGTTAGATTCTGAATGGGAGGTGCATTTTTTTTTGCTTTTATTTTTTAATTTTTAAATAGTGTTTTTTTCCCAATTACATGTCAAAACAATTTTTAGCATTCATTTTTACAAGATTTTGAGTTTCACATTTTTCTCTCTCCCTCCCTCTCCTTCCCTCTTCCAAAAATGGTAAGCAATTTGATATAGGTTATGCATGTATTATCATATAAAAAATATTTCCATATTAGTCACAGTTGTGAAAGAAGAAACAGATCAGAAGAAAAAAAATACAAAAAAGAATAAAGTAAGTGAAAAAAGCATGCTTTGATCTGCTTTCAGAGACCATCAGTTCTTCATCTGGATGTGCATAGCATTTTCCTTCCTGAGTCCTTGTACTGGTCTTGGATCATTGTGTTGCTGAGAAGAGCTGAATCATTCATAATTGACCGTCACACGATGTTATTGATACTATATACAATGTTTTCCTGGTTTTGCTCATTTTGTGAGCTTTGCATCAGTTTGTAATTCTTTCCTGGTTTTTCTGAAATCTGCCTGTTCATCAGTTCTTGTTGTACAGTAGTATTACAATTATATTCACATACCACAATCTTATGTTTAATTTTTCTTTATAATTAAAGGTCCTTCTCTGGATTACTCATGGAATTTATTGTTAGCCACTGAAATTGTTAAATTTGAAATTTTATATCTTGGATTCTGAAGTACAGTTTTTTGTTTTTCTCCCCAGTCACCCCACCTCAGGCAATCTCTGAATTTTCTCAATCCCTGATTTCCCCTCCCAGCCTCATATTCAGAAGTTCTAAGCAATTTTCTTGTATTATATCCTGAATTTTGGCATTCAAGCATTTTTTGATTTATCATGTCCTTTTAGGATAACAATGACCATTAAGTTGTTTCTAAATATCCTGTCTTTTAGGTCAATCACTTTGGCTTGTATAATGTATATGTGTTTTTTAAATGCCTCTGCTTTTTCCCTGCTATATTTTCTTCCTTTTCAGGATGTTAGTGTTTCACTTATGTTAATCTTGTATTACTTCTTTTGAGAAAACTCCCATTTTGGATTCATTTTTGTTCTTAATGTTCTTTGAATTGTTAATTTATGTATTGAGGTTCTATCTGAAATATATTCATTCCTAACTTGCTATTTTATGGATTCTATTTCTCTTTTCAACTGTTCTGTGGTATCTTGTTGGAGTTCTTTGTTCTCTTGGGAGTCCATGAGATACTGTTTTTCAGCAAGCATTTGTTCATTTTCCTTTATCTTGTAGTATTTGTTAAAGGAACTTTGTATGCTCTTTGAACATTTATTCATATTCTTTTCTTTGCTGTTTGAGTTTCTTTCTCTTGATTTATTTGCTTGTGCTCTGGGATTTTAAAGATTTTTGCCTTCATATCTTTGGTGCTTCAGCAGTTTTGTTTTGCTTGTTTCTTCCTCAGCATCATCATTCACTTTCTGACTCCTTCCCTTTTTCTGGTAGGTATACCAATCTGTGCTGACAGATTCTGGCAATGCAGGATTCAATGATCTAGGTCTCCTCTTTGAGTACTCACTGAGGTAAAAGGATAGCTCAAAGCTGGATTTAAATTCATTTTCTTTCACTGGTGTGGTCAGACATTCTAGCTCCTCTGTCTCAGTTCTGTCTTTGGTTCTCTTTTGGATCTCTCCCCCTTAGTTCTCTGGACTCAATCAAAATCTGTCACTTCTCATATGGAGGGTCAAAATGGGGAAGACATTCTGAATATATTCTCTATAACTCTTGGGGGTTCCAAACCTAGGATCAGGCCCAGTAAGATAGTGGAAATTTTAAATGCCACTCTACTTCCTCAGGTGTATGTGGACAGTGCTTGTGCTTCTGGCTTCTCTTGGCATTGCTTCTTCCCCTGCAGAGATTATGCTAGAATCCTCCACCACTGTCCACATTATTTCATTTGAAGACCAGTCTAACCAGGTTTAGTGGCAACTGGATGGCACAGAGAAGAGAGCCCTGACCTTGGATTGGAGGAGCCCTGAGTTTGAATTCTCCCTCAGATATGTACTGCCTGGCCTTTAAATTCTCAGCTTCAGTTTCTTCATCTGTAAAATGGAAACAGTAACTATATTGCAGGGTTGTTGTGCAGATCAAATAAGATAATTTAGGTAAAGTGTCTTATAAACATTAAAATATTCTGTAAATGTTATTTACTATTGGAAAAACTCAGCACCACATAGGACATGGGGCACCAACTGGCTATTTTTCAAGTATGCACATTCCAATGAATGGAGGCAATGAAGGCAATCCATTAAGTCATCGAGAGTATATAATATGTGTCAAGGGAGGGAGAACCCACACTAAATCAGCACATGCTTGAAGAATAGAAATGAAATATTATTATATTTTCCTCTTTAAAAGTGGGCATTTTAGAAAAAGGAGAGTGCTTATGCAATAAGCAGTCAATCATAAATCAAAATTATTAATTATGCTTGAAGAAGTCAGTATCTAATGATTAAAATAATGTTTGGACAATTTTCCCTATAATGTTTAATAACAACATAGAACCTAGAAAAATCACTAAATCACTGAAAACTTTTCAAGTGGTATTCATGTAAATCTGATTAAACCCATATATTTACACAGATTCTAACTTCAAGAGCATTCCTATTGTATTAGTCATGAAACAAGGAGAATAAGAATCAAGAAGGAAAACTTTATGATCTGATTAGATTTATTAATATGGAAGTTGACATCATATGAAAGTGCTTTTAATGGTATAATTTATTCACAGCAATATGCAAATATGTTTATAATGGGTACATAAGGGGAAGAAGGAAAGAGGGAAATAGTTCTACAGGTGCCTCAGTGGAAGGAAAGGAAAGAATGAAGTATATGTTTCCGTATTAAAAAGTCAAGGAAGAATATGACAGAGGAAAACTGAAAACTATCTTGCAGTATCACTTTGCCCTGATCTATGAAATAGTCAGGTTATCTTGGGTTTCTTTAATTCCATAAAAATGATTTTTTTCAGGGCTTAGGTCAATAATTGAGACCCAATACCTATTCAGAACCAGAAATAGTAGGCTTAGTGGCATTCTAATTGATAGCTCTTCCCCATGAGTGTCACATGCCTGAAAAATGAAAACTGTACAACTTCCAAAGCTCATACAAGTTAACTAGATAATTACTAAAGAGACAACATTGTATATTGGTAAGAGCAAATTCATTAACTCTCTGAAATTCATTGGTAAATTGAGGGTTTTGGATTGATTTCAGAATCATTGATGTTCCCTGAGCCTTAGCTGTGTACTATAATTAGAATATTGATGTTCAAAAGGTGAGATTGTATAATGGCAACTTTATTAACATGGCACATTGGAAAGAGTTGTGGGTTTGGATTTTGAAGTCAGAGAAGATAGGATTCAATCCTAATTCTATCACTTACTAATTGTATGGCAGTTGGCAAGTTATATGCTATATCTGGGCCTTTGGGTTCCTCATATGTAAAATAAAGAGATTTTTTTGAAGAGATAATCTCCAAGGCCTCTCCCCTACATACAAACTCATACCCAGCCAGCAAGTTCATGATCTTATGACAGCATTACTCATTTTTCAGAGTAAATTGCTTTTAAACAAGTTAGAGCTAATATATCCATACATAGTCTTTACCTCATTCTAAACATTCTTCTAATTTGATACTTGGCAGCACTCAGTCACATGATTCTGACATGACTCTAAAATCAGAAACCCATTGTTTTCTGTCAGTTAAGCTATAGACAGTTATAGTTGTATGTGGGTGTAAGTGTGTGATTTTATTTAGTACAGACCACTTCTACCTTTTTCTGACTCTCTTCTTAGCAAATGTATTTCTGATATACAGGGATGAGGTTTTTGAGTCTTCTGAGAATCTGTGGTCTCTAATTTATTCACCCCAGACTATATTTTTCAACATTTATTTGTAGTCCTCTCTCTCCCTTTGCCCACCTACAGAGGGAGAAGCTGAATGGCACATTGCCTAAAATTTTGGATTTGAAGTCAGAAAAACCTTATTTCTCATCTTTGATGTTTAACTAGCGATGTGACCTCACAAAATATATTTTGATTTAAATATTGTTAAGTGGCCACTGTGTGCCAGGCATTTGTCTAAGAACTGGGCATACAAAAAAAGGCGAAGATACTGTCCCTGCTACTTAGGACCTCATATTTTATTAGGGGATATATAACATATAAGCAATTATTTACATTCCAAATATGTTCAGTGTAAAAGGGTAGTAATCATGGAAAGATTTACATGAAATAATGAAGAGCCAGATGAGCAGAATTGAGAGAACATTTTGTATACAGTAACAACAATATTTGTTGTTTTAAGAAACACTTTGAGTGAATAAATCATTTTGACTATTATAAATACCCAGATTAACTGGAAAGGAAATATGAAGAAAGACACTATTTACATCCAGAGAAGGAACCGATAAATGGAAGTATATATTGGATAATTTTATATGTGTGTGTGTGCTTATTTGTTTCTTTATTTTTTCCAGCCAAAAACAAGGTTTATTAAAGATCCTCCATATTAGCCAGACTCTTAGGGAATCTGAGCATCTGTGAGCTATTGGCTAGATTGTAAAAATCTGAGCAGTAGCTAGATTATAAGAATCCAAGCAGTGGCTAGATTATAAGAATCTGAGCATTTTAATGGAGACAAGATGGACCTTATATACAGAAAGACTTTGTGAGGGATCTAGAAGTGGCCAAGAAGTCTATGAGGTAATAGAACTCCAGGGACCTGGACCACATGGCCTGGCAAAGGGAGAATGGAGCCTAGCTAGGATTAAGGGTAGAAAGTGGCCAGGGGCCATTGGGAGGTAAGACAATGGAGGGCTAGGCTAGGTTGAAGGTAACAGAGAATTGGGAAATTGGGTGTGGCTACAATGTAAGGCCAGTTGATGGGATTATAGCTTCAGGCAAATGCCAGAGATTTGGTCATAAGGGAAAGTCCAGGATTTTTCCTTTCTGGGGTCCAGATCCCAACCCCATCATTCATCCCTCAAACAAACGGGACTCAAATTCTTTTTGGGGTAAGGGGCAAAGGTTCCTTCTTGC
The DNA here is from genome assembly GCF_900497805.2 of Vombatus ursinus. Taxonomy (NCBI): domain Eukaryota; kingdom Metazoa; phylum Chordata; class Mammalia; order Diprotodontia; family Vombatidae; genus Vombatus; species Vombatus ursinus. Next base: position 41,629,502 of record NW_020954619.1, on the reverse strand, counting down.
TGGCAAGGGGTGTAGACCTGTCCTAGGGGGTTGACTGGAACCGAGCACAGGCTGCATCCAGGGAATGATGGGGGGGTGCATTGGCTGGTACCCGCTGTTTGCTATCAACTGTAGGTGAATGGCCTGTAGTCTGGAAGACGTAAATCTGACAGAAAGACTGCAGGACCCAAATGACAGGATAAAACATCCTTAGCTCTGTTTGGATTCAGATAACTCAGTTTTCCAACCATGAAGTATCAAATCCACCTCATAGCCAGACTGAGGAATAGCCAGGTGCTTTCCTTTTCAAAGGAACATAATGGGGAAACTGAGTCAGGAGAATCCTATCTTAGACTGAGGTTAAAACTGTCATCTCAGCTTTTGCCAATGCTGACTTCCCACCAGTATCACATTCTCTGAGTAGCTTGTGGCATTTCTCTCAGATGGTGGATTATTGATTATCAATGGATTATGATCCATCAGACAACTCAAAATAAAATCCTATGAGCTTTTATCTCAAACAGCAAGTTTCATTAATCACAGCTTAGGAAAATCTTTTCCAGGATTTACATCTCAAACTTAAATTTGTCCTGGTGTAAAAAGCCAATCATTAAAGATTTCTATACACTTGCAAATTCTCAGCAAGGCATACATAACCCAAACAAGCTTTTTGGCTAGTTTACACATTAAAACAATAACCAACAATAGCCAAATTATTTTAGCGATAACCAAATTATGAAAAGTTGCTTGACATAACTGATACAAAAAAGTCAATTTGAAACTTGAAACAAACCCATTATCTAATCAGGTGACTTCAGTTTCATTAAATGCACTTCCAAATTACTTTACACAGACAATCAACATCTCATCATTAACAGTTAAAAATACAAATTGAAAAGAGTGTGCTTACCCAAGTTCGGAGGCCAGCTTCATTACCTTCAGCAGGATGTGCTGAACCTGGGTGATGCTTCCAGGAAAAGGTTGCCCCTGGACACAAGGCCATTGCCAGTGGGACCCAGACTGTAGCTGCTGCCCCTCCCCACTCCTTACTTTCCCAGGTGGGGGAGGGTGAAATCAAAGGTGAAGGGTAAAGGGTGAAACTCTCTTCTCCTATGAGAGGGATTAACATACCTTCTTGACTCAAAGGAAGGGAGTGGGAGAAAGGAGTGACCAGGGATGTAAGGAGGAGTTTCAAAACTCCATAATGATCAATCACAAAACCTCCAAAATCTGCCAAGATATTTTTAGCTATTCTAACTTTTCCCTGTAACCTTCATGAAGGAGAATTCAGGGGTGTAGAGGGAAGGAAGGAAGTAAGCCTCTGGGAACCATATGATAAGGTCTAGAGGTTAGGGGTGCTGGAATCCCAAAATCACGACATGCGGGTCCTGCCTGAAAGAATTTGACCCAAACCTTCTTTCAGCCATAAACAAGGTTTATTAAAGATCTTCCATGGTAGCCAGACTCTTAAGGAATCTGAGCATCTGTGAGCTATTGGCTAGATTGTAAAAATCTGAGCAGTGGCTTGATTATAAGAATCTGAGCAGCGGCTAGATTTTAAGAATCTAAGACTTTGGCTAAATTATAAGAATTTGAGCCCGCTTATTTGTTTCTAATGGCAGCCATCTCTAGGGTGGGGAGGGAGAAGGAACAAAAAAGAAAAAGAAAGAAAAAAAAAGAAATTCACATGATAATTATTGTATATTTAAAAGGAATTACAAGTCATACATATTTGCAGTTTCATGTGCAATTATCTTTTTATTTACAATGTTATAGAAATTATTGTATCTATTCCATAAACTTAAAATAAAGTAATTTTTTAAAAAGAAAGAAAACATTAGCAGTGAAAGATTAAGGGGTGGTGGTGGCAAAGACCTCTTGCAAAAGGTAAAATTTGAAGAGATAATTCAGGGAAGTCAAGAGAAGCAGGTAAGGAGGGAGGAGGGAGAGCATTTTGGGAATGGTGAACAGAAATGAGAACAATGAATAGAAGTAAAAAGAGGCAAATTAGGCAGAATGTAAAAAAAAAACAAAAACAAAAAAACAACACAACAATGACTATTTTCTAACAGTTTTAGCTATCCAATTGTAGGATGGATTTTCCCTGAAGCATTGGTTTTCCTCTCTTAGAAGTCAACAAGTAAAGGTTAAATGGCTAGATCACTGCTTGCCATGTATATTACAGAGAACATTCTTTTTCAGGTATGAGTTGTATTAAGTGTACTCTGTAGTCCCTTTTAACTCAGAATTTCTGTGATAATTTGGTTAGATGATCTCTAAGGTCTTTTCTAATGTTAAATTCTTTCACTTGTGTGGGATTTCATTCCCAATTATATCTTCTAAAATACGTTTCCTAGCTATCACCATAGACCTTAAGACTGAACACAAGGCTTTAATGAAGAGTAGTTTGTCATGGATCATGAAGGAGATTCTTAGCTTAAGACAGCCCCATTACTATTATTGGAGGAGCAAAATTTGCCTTCTTTTCTGAAGTAGTTAAATTGAATTGCAACCACATAATATCAAGAGTTGACAAAGAATCACTTTCATTGATGCTTTATTGTTACACTATATGGGGTCAGACTAATGTGTAAACACTACCAGTTTGCTAAGATGGCATCATCCACATGGAAGATGCAAAGAGCTTGGAGGAAATGGAGCATGCATAAGCATTATGTGTAAGGAATAACCTTTTTTTCATTGGCTGCATAGCTGAAAATGTTGGCATCTTTAAAACCTGACTGACTCATCAATGGAGGGGGTTTTTGTAGCATTTCCCTGCATGCTGAAAATTCCTCCTTCACTCACAGCAGGTAAGATCAATACATAAAGAGGAAAGGGCTTTGAGGGTAGCCTTTTTCTGTCTGTGCTCTGCACTTTATCTATGTAGCCCTGGAAAATTAGCCTAAATCTTTGAATTTTTTTATTAACTTTCTCCCCAACCTATTCTAGGTGAAGGTATCAAGTATGTCCTGGTATTAAGGGTCATGCAAATCTGGGGGTCCAGAAATCTGGGCTTTATTTTGTAGTCAGCCCCAAAATAACTTCCTGAGGAACAAAAGTCCAGGATGTCAGTCCTGAAGAAACCAACCCAGCAGATTTAGGAACTGAAATTGGTGGCACTAATGGTTTATGAGAACCAGGGGTCCAGGATTAGTGGGAATAATGCTCACAGTTTGGCTCAGTTACCAGAAAGTATTAAATTAGATTAATGTAATATAGAGGGCAGCTACGTGGTGCATTAGATACAGGGCTGATCTTGGAGTCAGGAAGACCTGAGTTCAAAACTGGCCTCAGGCACTAGCTGTATGAGCCTGAGCAAGTCACTTAATCCTGTTTGTCTCACTTTCATCATCTGTAAAATGAGCTGGAGAAGGAAATGGTAAAGCACTTCAGTGTATTTGCCACCAAAATCCCAAATGGGGCCATGGAGAGTCAGACATAATTGAAAGACTGAACAACAATAAAAGAGTGAATGAGGAGGAATGATATTTAATCATCCTGGAAAGACGTGCTTTATCTAGATTGTGAGGGGCTGAAAGTTCCAGATGAGGCATTTGTGTTTAATTCTAGAGGCTCTAGAGGATAAATGAAGGTTTTTGAGGAGGTGACATGATCAGCCCTGTCCTTCAGGAATATCAGTCTGGTATGTGTGGAACATGGATGGGTAGGGAAAAGGCTGGATGCAGGGAAATTAAGGAGGAGGCTCTTGTAATCATCAAGGATAGAGGAGAGATGATGGCTTGAACTAGGGTAATCAGAATAGGACTTGAAATAAGGGATCAGATGGGAGAAATGTTGTGGAGATAGATTTGAACAGACTTAGAAACTGATTGAATAGGAACCTTGAATGAAAGTAAAGAATTGAGGATGATTCCTAGTTTGCAAACCTAGTAAGATGATACCCTCAGCAGAAAGAAGGAAGTTAGAAAGGTTCAGAGGGAAAGTTTTAAATTGGTTTTAGATTTTCTGAGTTTGAGACGTATGTGAAACATTCAGGTAGTTGTCTAGCGGGTAATTGTTGTTGGAGGACTGGAGCTCAGAAGGAAGATGGGGTCAGATACAGAGATTTGAAAATCATCTTCATATCAATGGATAATTACAATAATGGGGGAGGGTGGGTAGGTGGAACAGTGGATAGATTATTGAGCCTGGAGTCAGGAAGACCTGAGCTCAAATCTGACCTCAGATACTAATTAGCTGTGTGACCCAGGGCAAGTCACTTAATCCTCTTTGCCTCAGTTTCCTCATCTGTAAACCGAGTTGGAGAAGGAAATAACAAACCCCTCCAGTATCTTTGCCAAGAAAACACCAAATGGGGTCACAGAGAGTAGGACACAAATGAAATGACTGAACAGCAGTGTGATATATAATTGTCATCAACTATTATCTTAGCCTGTATTTTAACCATCTTGGAATGCCTTCCTATCTCCTCTTTGCCAGTTCAATTCTTACCCTTCCTTTGAAGATCAATTTCAATACTAGAATCCGAAATGTCTTCCCTAATACATCTTGTAGGTAATGACAGACTCTTCAAAACTCAATTAATACTGTTTACACCTCTCTAACAAACTCATTATAATTCTCCTTCACATGCCATCTAGCCATTTCCCCAGTCATCTTGTCATCTTCTTCCCCTGATACCATGCTTCTCACCTTCTGACCAATACTCTCTGTACCTCATCTAAGTCTCCCAGAATCCACTTCCCCAGTCCTTGGAAAATTAATCTACACATTTTTGCCCAGAGTCCAACCATCTTGATTAGTGATTGAATGAATGCAAACTGAAATTTAGCCAAATATGTCTAGCTGACCTCAGACTCAAGACCACACCAAACTTCATTTTCATATCCCATTAAGTCATTTACTCAAGCTGTATTACTATTTGCTTACCATTCCTTTTATACCCTGGCTCTATTCCCACTTTACTTTTTGCTCAGAGAACATTAATCAAATCAATATTACTTACAGTCCTGATAAAAAGCCTACCAATTTCCTTTCCTATGGAACTAGCAATCAATGTGATTTCCCATACCAAAACTCCCATCCCAGGTTACCATTCCCCTCCATGTATTGAATTTGCCTATTAGAATACAAGTTCTTAAAGGCAGGAACAATTTTAATGGTTGTTTTTTTTTGTGTGTGTATCTCTGACTTTTAGCATACTGCCTAGAACATATTAAGTGGTTAATAAAGGATATAGTCATTCATTCAGGTAATACTGTATATTGTGGTTTCTATATTTTTATCTTTTCCTTTTATTGGATCATAAGCACCATTAGGTAAGGAGTCATGTCTTATATTATCTCCCTTAGCATCAAGCATAATCAATACACAATAGTTCTTTAATAAGTGTTTGTTGAATCAAACTAATTTAAACAGCAGCCCATACTGAGGTTCTAGTAGTATTGATTCCCATCCATTGAGTCTCTAAATGCCTGGAATTTCTTTAAATAATAAATATGGACATTTTAGGATAATGCTGATATTTTACGTGAAGAAGTCTGAATTGTAAGTATATTTTAAGAGTAAGAGCTTTCCAAAAGCACTTGATACTCTGAAAACAAAGCAGATTTTGAAGGTGTTCACGGGAAAAATCCAAATTCCATGAAAAAACAATTAAAATGGTTGGAAAGACCCTCTCTCAGACCATCAGATGGTTAAATTGCTTTCTCCATCTGATTTCTTTTCAAAAACCTTTGGGAAGTAGGGGAATATTTAATATGAAAATAATATGCTTGCAATATTTAAGTATGCTGAGGGTAAATAAAGCATATTTTATATTCAAGTCAATGTAAATGTGGCCTTTGTGGTATTCTTGGGTAATGTATTTAGTCTTCAGTCAAAGTAAGCTTTTATTTCTTGTCTTCCAGGTCACAAATGTTAGTATAATGAGGCCAGGACATTAAACAATTTGTCCACAAGCCCCAATACTGATTAGAAGCTTGTTATTTTAAGTCCTAGCCTCATGTTAGGACCTTCCATGATGGGAGATGAGAATTTCATGGTGAATATCCAATGAATAAATCTATGAGTATTGACAGAGCACTTATGTCAGGCTGGAGAAAAGAATTCTAGAATTAAAGTGAGAATGTTTGGTTTCAAGTCCAGGATCCAACACTAGATGTGTGGCCACAAATGGGTCCTTATCCTCTGAGAAGTTCTGGTCAATAGCTAATTCGAACATTACTTCAAGGGTTTGCTGTAAGGAAACTACAAATGACAGCATCACTGAACCTCAAATACAGTTCAACCAATATCTGAACAGCAATCCTCTCTCCAAAAATAATAATGATGATAACAATAATGATATAGTATTTGTATAGTACTGTATAGGTTGCAAAGTGCTTTACAAATAATGTCTCATTTAATCCTCATAACAATCTTTTGAGGCAAGTGCTGTTATTCCTATTTATAGATTAGGAAACAGAGGTAGATAGAGGTAAAGTGACTTGCTCAAACAGATAGTGGTGATAGTAAGCAGAATTTGAACTCAGGTCTTCCAGATTCCAGGAACAGTCAATATGGAGAAATGTGAAGAGCAGAACAGAGGTCTTTACACAACATTTGTATATGTGACCAAGGCCTTTGATACAGTCAGTCATCAGGGCTTATGTTAAAATTTGGTTGCCCAGAGAAGTTCATCAGTATTTCATCAGTATTGTCAGTTTTATGACAGCATGCTTGCCTGGGTTATGAATAATAGACAATGCTCTCATGCTTTCCCAGTTATCAATGGAGTGAAACAAGGCTGTGTGTTTGCTCCCATGCTTTTTAGCATGATGTTTTCAGCCATGTTGTCAAATGGCTTCAAGGAGGACAGACATGGCATCAAGGTCAGCTACTGTGCTGATGGTAAATTCTTCGACTTGAAAAGGCTGCAAGCCAAGACCAAAGTGGAGGGAATATTGGTGCATGATTTTCTGTTTGCATGTGCTTGTGCACTCAATGTAACCTCTAGACGCTGAGATGCAATGAAGTACAGATCATTCCTCTGCTGCTTGTGCTAATTTTGGCCTAACAATTAACACCAAAAAAATACAGGTACGCCATCAGCCAGTACCATACTTCCCATATGTGGAACCACTGGTTACAGCAAATGGAGTGGATACCTTTTCAGTATACTTTCCAGGGATGTACACATTGATAATGAAGTTTATGCACACATTACCAGAGCTAGCTCAATGTTTGGGAGGCTCCAAAGGAAAGTGTAGGAGAGAAGTGGTATTAGACTGACTACAAAACTGAAGGTCTGCAGAACTATTGTGCTGGCCTCAATGTTGTATGCCTGTGAAACCTGGACAGTATACCAGCACATGCCAGGAAACTGAATTGCTTCCATTTGAATTGTCTTAGGAAGATTCTGAAGATCACCTGGTAGGATAAGATACCAGGAACTGAAGTACTTTCTTGAACTAAACTGCCAAGCATTCAAACTCTACTGCAGAGGGGTCTGACCACATTGTTCAAATGCCAAATGTACACTTGCCAAAAAGACTATTTTATGGAGAACTCACATAGGGCAAGCACTCGCATGGTGGTCAGAAGAAGCAATACAAGGACACTCTTAAGATCTCTCCTAAGGACTTTGGAATTGATTGTGTGACACAGGAGACACTGGCATAGGACTGCTCAGCATGGCATGCCCTCATCAGAGAAGGTGCTGTTCTCTATAAGCAAAACTAAATTGAAATAGTTCAAAAGAAAAGTGAGATGTACAAATTTAGAGAATCCATCCCAAATGCTCACGTGGACTATTTGTGTCTGAACTGTGGTAGAGCATTCCGAGCTCCTATTGGTCTGATCAGCCACAGTCAGACAAGTTGTAACTTCATTCTAACATAGTGATGTCATTTTTGTCCTCTTCAAGAATGAAAGACAACAACCAACCAACTAAATAGGAGTTTTATAAATACTTATTTCCTTCCCCTTCTCATTTCATACAGCCATTCAAAGCATAGCCCGCCACCTTAGGCAGGCTCAGTCACCTCCCCATTCCCCACCCCAATCTTTTCTTCCAGGCTAAATATCTCTAGTTCTTTCCATTGAGTCTGATATTATTTTGAAAAGTGATATTTATAAATGGACAAGACTAATTATGATGATAGTAGTATAAGCCATAATTTCATAAAAATAAAAATCGCTGATAACCCAGAATGCAATGGAAAGATTCATGGTGGGTGGGAATAGAATGTGACTATTGCCAAGGTGTATTGTGTAAAATGCATTATTAAATGATTATAACCAGCATAGGAGGCAGGATATTCACATAACCATTATGAGGAGTAACAGATAGATACCAAAAATGGCACACTCCTCTCTGGGAAAGATTCAAATGTGAAATTACTTTGATTTGTTCTGTACATAACCTGCTGTAATATATTCACTATAGAGAATTTACTGAAAGCTATAGAGTATGAATGGATTGCTATCTTCATATGTGGAGCACGTCAGACAATGGATTCATTGAAATATGAAATTATAGTCATTCAACATTGGAATATAAGCCCTGCTTCCTACTAATTTTCTATTTTTTATTATTTAAAAATATATTTATTTGTTTTTAGTTTTCAACGTTCTTTCTACAAGATTTTGAGGTCTAAATTTTCTTCCTCTCCCTCCCTTTCCCCTCCCTAAGACAGCATGCAATCTGATATAGGCTATACACACTGTCCACACAATGTTGCTTTTACTGTGTACAATGTTATCCTGGTTCTGCTTGCTTCACTCAGTATCAGTTCATGTAAGTCTTTTTGGATATTTTTGAAGTCTCCCTGCTCATCATTTCTTATGAAACAATAGTATTCCATTACATTCATATATCACAACTTGTTCAGCCATTCTCCAATTGATGAGTATCTCCTCAATTTCTAATTCTTGGCCTCCACAAAAGGAGCTACTATAACTATTTTTATACATATGGGTTCTTTTCCCATTTTGATGATCTCTTTGGGATACAGATCTAGAAGTGGTATTGCTAGATAAAAGGGTATGCACAGTTTTATAGCCCTTTAGTCATAGATTCAGATTTCTCTTCAAAATGGTTGGATCAGTTCACAACTCCACCAATAATGCATTAGTATTCCAATTTTCCCACATCTTTTCCAGCATTTATAATTTTCCTGTTTTGTCATGTTAGTCAATCTGATAGGAGTGATGTTGTATCTCAGAGTTGTTTTAATTTTCATTTCTCTATATGACTATAGATAGCTTTAATTTCTTCATCTGAAAACTATTTGTTCATATTCTTTGACCATTTACCAGTTGGGGAGTGAATTGTATTCTTGTAAATTTGACTTGAATACAAGAAGATCCAGCTGCCGGAGGATACTTACCCACCTGGGGCTTTGCCGAATCACATGGAGGCCCAGTGCTGGAGGATGCCTGTCTGCCTGGGGCTGCATCAATGCAAGTGGTGGTTCTCCAAACTGGAGTCTGCCAGTTCCCCTGGTTATGCTAAGGCATGGAGGGTGTCCTGGTTTTGGTGTTTGCCTGCACCTTCATCCTCGGGCTTCTGATCTCCTGCTGGTTTGATGAGGTGGGGCTTGACTCTGGCTTGCTGGGACACTTCCTGTCCAGGAATGCACTTCCCTTTTACCTTTGTGAAACAGACCTTTCTTACTGATCCTCCAATTTTCCCAGGCTGAGAGACTTCACCCTGTCTTTCTTCTGGCTCCTCAGTTCCAGTATTTTTCCTGGGTGCTATTTTTTGGTATTTTAAGAGGTCAAAAGGGAGAGTGATACTGACTTCATGCTTACTCTGCCATCTTGGCTCCTGGAAATAACCTTAACTTTTTATTTTAAAGATCAAAAAATTTATTATAAACTTAACAGTGAAGAGTGGTGCAAATACTCAAACTTGTTTTGTAACTATATTTAAATGAATTAATTTTGACGTAAGATATAACAACTTTTCTGTCACTCCAAGTCGCTATCAGAACTCTTTGTTAATTTCTTCATTCACTTTTCCCCATGTCATTGTAGTTAATATGAAATCTATTTGTCCTTGCTTTTTTTGTTCTTTTACTTTGTACTATTTAAGGAGCTTCATATTCCTCATTCATGCAGATCTTAATTCCATTATGTTAATTGACTATATTTAACCATTCACCTTTATGTGGGGATTTAAAGTGCTTCTGATTTATAAATTCTATAAAAATCTTTTAATAGGTCATTTTTTTCCTCCTTTAATTTTATCATTAATGGTACTTTCAGTATATCCTCAGCAATGGAATTATTGAGTGTTAGAATAGGATTATTTTTGTAATTTTTACTGAATATTCTGACTTTGTTACTGATACTAATGCAGTGTTATATATTGGTCTCTGTTTGCTAGGGGAGTTTAGCTGGTAAGGCACACAGAAACTGAATGATACCTTTGTAAACCTCAAAGATTCTCAGAACCCAAAGAGAATTGAGATTATTGGTTGGTTTGAGTTTGAGATAATATATACATACATACACACACATATACATATGTGTGTGTGTGTGTGTGTGTGTGTGTGTGTGTGTGTACCTCATGTAGTTCCATACCTTGATTTTGGAGATGAGGGAAATAAGACCAGCCAAATTAATAAAATTAATAAATTTTATTTATTTATTTATAAATTTATTTTATTTATATATAATTTATTTAATATATATGTCATATATCATTTATATATATAATTATATATTTTATATAATTATATATATAATTTATTTAATTTATAAATTTATTTATTTATAAATAAGACCAGCCAAATTAATAAAAATAAATTATACAATTCATTCTGGCTAATTAGTGCTAGAGCTCAGAATGGGACCAAGATTTCTTATTCATAGTCATCCTGAAGTCTGCATTAAAATATTACTACTATTACAATAACCACCAGCACCACCACCACCACCACCACCACTACTGCTGCTTTTACTCCTCCTCCTAAATGAAGTATGGTTGTTATTGTTTATAGTTTTTTCCCCCTATAGATCACTACAATTATTGAAAATTGCAACTAAACGTTCTACATTTGCATGAATTATTGGATAAAATGTATGAGTTTGGATTTACTGTGTGTTTGGCCATGGGTGAATGACATCTTCAGTTTCAATTTCCTTCTTTTTTTTTTTTTTATAAAAACAGTATTATTTCACCTACACTACCTCTCAAAATGTTATTGTGGGGAAAATGCATTGTAATTCATAAAGTGAAACGGAGAAGTGAATTGTTCTTCTTATTGTTTCTAGGGGTTGATATGAACATAAGTTGTTATTATTCTACTTTTGTCATTGGTAATCTTCACCTTAACAAACAGAAAGAACAGGGGACAGATTCTTGGCACAAATTGATTTTAAAGTTGGAAAGAATTATTCACTTAAAGCATTTTGGGTTGGAATGGTGGTAGTGTTGACTGAAATGCTTTTCAATGATGAGAGTCCAGCTGAGATTATACAGCACAAATTTATAGTGGGTGAAATCAATCATGTTGGTTTCTTTATATTCTATAGTAATGCTCAACAATCTGGGAACAGCAAGGGGGAAATTGAATGTTATGAAATGGTTACACAAGTGAGATGTATCAGGATAAAAGATCAAGAAAGACTATAGGAAATTATTGAAATTACTGATCTTATGGTCATAGCTGGACCTGTAGTGAGAAAGATATGATGAAAAAATGTGGAGAGAAAGAAGAATTAGAGATTATGAGGATTAAGAATAAGATTAGTATGAGTGAGGGAACTGGAGAGGTAGAACGGTAGGGGGCTTTGATCCATCATTTGAATTTTGATGTTGAAGATCTTAGAGGCAATGCAGACTCAATCTATGGTGTTCTAAGATATATCCTTGCTGGTGTGTAATAAAAGTGGTATGGGGGAGGAGATTGCAGGAAGTGAGGAGGTTATACATAAAAGATGGGGTGGTGAAATGAATTTCCAATGAATTTAGAATCAGAGGAATCATGCTAGACTTGGGTCATATCTTGATTCTGTCACTTTTAGAAGTGCAGAGAGGAGTATAGAAGGACATCCAGAAAGAATCATAGACAAGTTTTTTTTTCCATTTTGGAAATATTGGGTGGAATTTAGTGGAAAGATAGATAGGTGATAGATTATAGAGACATATATATATATATATATATATATGCTAAAGAAAGTTGTATGCAAGAGAGATTCATGCTTTAATATACAAGTCATTTTTTGAGTTCTACTTTGCATATGAAAATGCTCATTTTTCTTTGATGTTTAAATTTAGGAATTAAAAAAAAACACCTCAAATTAAGAAATCCATATAAAGATTCCCAGATTTATGGGACCTTCCAGAGCTTGAATACATAGGCATAGGCTTCAAGAGCCCAGGGCCATCTCCATACCACAGGAAATGCCATAGATTGACATGAAGGGAGAATATATTATTAATTGAACATAGAAGGTGAGGGTCTTACTGTGCACAATTTAAAAAAAGTGAATTTTACATATTTTTCTGTTATCTCTTAGGCAAATGCATATTATAGCTAGGTTGCACACCATTGGGCTTAGAGTTAGGAAAACCTGAGTTCAAATACAACTTCAGACTCTTACTTTGTGACCCTGGGCAAGTCACTTAACCTCTATTTGCCTCAATTTTCCCAACTATAAGTGGGGATATTAATAACACCTAACTCCTAGGGTTGTTGTGAGGATCAAATGAGATAATAATTGTAGAGCATCTAACACAGTGCCAGCACATAGCAAGTGCTAGATTAATAGTAATAATAATAATAATAATAATTATTATTATTATTATTCTGATTGTAAAAAACAGAGATGTGAGACAATTTCCTATCTCTACCTAAGAATAGAAGCTATGACCAGAATCAATAAGAGAGAACTGGACAAAGTAATAAGAATGTACTTGGAATCAGAAAGGAAGACCTGAGTTAAAATCACTTTTTGTTATTGTGATCCTAGTCAAATCATTTAATCTCTTTTTACCTCAGTTTTCCCATATTTAAAATGGGGATAATAATAGTACCTACTTCTCAGGATTGTTATAAGGGTCAAATGAGATAACAACTGTAAAACTGTAAAGCACTTAGCGTAGTGCCTGGGAAATAGAAAGTACTAGCTATAATAATAACAATAATTATAATGACAATAAAACAATTATTATTTTTGTTCTGATTTGTAAAATGCAGAGATGTGAAGTGATTTTCTCTCTCTACCCAGGGATAGAGCTATGACCACAATCAATAAGAGAGGGATTGACAAATAGTAGGAATACTGAACTTGGAAGACCTGGGTTCAAATATTTCCATGTGATAGTGATCCTAGACAAGTCACTTAACCTCTGTTTGCCTCAGTTGTATCATCTGTAAAATAGAAATAGATGATAATAGCTCCTACCTCATAGAATTGTTCTGGGAATCAAATGGACAAATAGGTGAATTGCTTTGCAAACCTTAATGTGCAGTATAAATGTTAGCTGCTGTTTTTACTGTTATCTCTTGCCTTTGCCACATGTCCAGCACAACTTGCCTTTCTGCAATACATTTTCCTGATGAAAAATCTCTTACTTCTTATATCTTCAAGTTTCCTCCTTCTTTATGCTTTGCAGACTATTCACACTTACCATGCACCCTCATTGCCATCTGTGTGACACTTATTTTCAATTCTTTGGATACTATTGTGCTCCATGTTTCATAAACATACAACAACACTGTTTCTGGGAAAAATCTAGCATTGTTTAAAGTTGTTTGGCATTTTCCTAAAAGAGATTCCATTTGTTCTTCTTTATTATTTAAATCAAGTGTAGATGATTTTCACAAAGACTATTCAAAGAAGGGAAAATTGGTATATGGGCCAGTATTTATTAATATTATCTCAATTTCCTTTTTAAAAATAGCAATATTGGATGTGCCTTTCTTCAAGTATTTAATTTCTTTCCCCTAATAGTTTGAGAATTGTTCACTCAAACCCCCCCCCCAATTGTGTAGCATCTATTATTGCCTTGTCTGACTTGACATCTGATCTAGTTGCTCATCCCATTTTTCATTTTTTTCTTTTATTTAACTTTGATCAATCAATCATCAGTCAATCAAAAATTGCTGATGTAGCAGGTGGTCCCACAAGAGGATGAAAGCACATGTTTGTCTAGGTGAGAAAGGGACTGGACCCTAAGTCTCTGGTTTTATCTTTTGCTTTGTGTTGTATCTTTTAGTTTTTTCCCTGAACACAGGTGACCAAAATGCAAGCCTGTGATGACTGTTCCAAGTATTAGCAGTCAACCTCTTTGAGAGATCAAGAGATCCTTATCCCATATTCTGGTGTTCCAGTAGAAGTGAGAACTTGAAAAAACTTTTTGGAGGGGATGACCACCACTAAGATGATGAACCCAAACCACACCCTGACTTGTCAATAGATGTAGACTTTGAGTGAGTTGCCTTGAATTTTTTTCTTCTATTCTTATTTCATTCATAGTAAGAATGCCCAGAATGATATAACTCAGTTCCTCAATAGAGCTGATGGGACTTCAGAGTCCATTTTGTGTTTTCTTGTTGACCATTAGATAAGGAAATCCCATTCAGAATATAAACAGATAAGTTAATATGGATAGATAATAAACACACTGTGATTCTTGATACTTTCTGTCCCCTTTCTATCCCTCACCATCAATAGAGAAATATAAGGGCCATTTTATATACATATATTTTAATGTTTATGGGTTACCTTGGACAAGCGATTCATCACCTACTGGCCAATCTAGTGATCCTTGGACTTCGCAAGACTTGTTTTTAGAAAGCGGACAGTTTGTAACTAAAACTTTATAGTTTGGTAGAATCTTCTAGAGTTTTTACCATGCTGGCATATCAAGGCTCCCTTGATTAATTCAATGAGAAACAATTGGAGCATGACTTTTGGAGAAGATGTAATCCCTGCTTAACCTCATTCTCCCTTTTGCTTCTGTCTCCTTTGATATTTCTGTCATCCAGACATTCTAAAAGACCTTGCACTTCCGAATCTCTCTTTTCCTGTCAATCTTATATTTCAAAGTAAGATTTGTTCATCCTTTCTTGCTCTCTAATTAAAATATAGCTTGAGAGTTGGAAGAAGCCCATTATTTCAAAGAGTTCATTCCCCTCTAGTTTTCTTCTCAAGTTCATTTAATTTTTTTAAGTGCTTTCACTGATCAAGTTTTAAGAAATCATGATTTAGTGTCTTTAATAGTTTCTATCAGATTATTTGGATTTGCCTTTTACAGGTTCTCTTCTTCTGTGCCTTCTGAGCTCAATTAGAATCTCCCCAGACTAATTTAGAAACATAGAATCAGAAGACATTCATTTTAGAAGGGACATTAGAAATCATCTAGCCTAAACCCCTATTTAATAGATGAGGGCCTGAGTTCTAAAAAAAAAGTAGGAGTGCTTTACCCAAAGATACAAAGATAGTTAATATCAGAATTTGGACAAGAACCTAGGTTTTTAATCTTCAATTCAGTGATCTTTAACATAGTTCATTAAAAGAAAATAATGAGAGATTGGAATCAGTTTTTTTTTTTTTCAATATTGAAAAATGTGCAAGGGCAGGAAAATTTTAAACACTCCAGTGGATGATACTTAAGGAAAGACATTATTATCATGAACCACAATTGAACAGTACTGTGAAAAACATTGCCTCATTTTCTAATAATTTCAAAGAATAAAGTAAAGAAGGAAGGAATGAAGGAAGAGAGAAAGGAAGAAAGAAGAAACCTATAAACCAGAAAACTTGACTTTGATTCTTGGGAAAATTTTGGAATGAGTCATTAAAGAGATGATTAGTGAAATCTAGAAAAAGAACTTGTGTGTACCAAAAGCTAGCATAATGTCATCAAGAAGAGCTTCCTTAGTCTAACAGTCTAGCAGTCTAACCTTACTTCCTTTTTTGGCATGGTTACTAAGCAGATAGAATGTGAAAAGATACACATTTCATTTACCTAAATTTTAGCAAGTGATATGATAAAGTATTTCATGATATTGTTATAGAAAAAGATGTAGAGGTGTAGCCTAGATAATAGGGCAATTCAATAAGTTAATTAGAAACTGGTTCAATAGTAGGACTCCAAGAATTGTGATTAATGGTTTAACATCAGCTTGTCAGGTTTCCGTGCTTGGCCCTGTGCTGTTTAATATTGGCATCTGTGTTGTAAGTAGAGGTGATAACATACTTATCAACATTTCAAGATAGAAGAGAGCTCATTCACCAGGGGACAGAGTCAGAATCCAAAAAGGTCTTGACGGGATAGAGCACTGGATTAGATCTAATAGGATGGCATATAATAGCAATAAAGTCTACTTTCTATATTTGGATTAAAAACCAACTTTATGAGTACAAAATAGGAAAATCATGGTTAAAGAATCATTCGTCTGAAAGTGTCAAGGTGGTTTTAGTGGACTGCTAACTCAAAAAGAATTAAGAGTATGTTATGGCATCCTCAAAAAAAGCTAATAAGACCCTAAACTTCATTCAGAGAGAGGTGACTTCCAGGAAAAAAAGAAGGTGAAGTACTGATTTACTCTGTCTTGATCATATCACATTTTGAGTTGTCTCAAGAAAGGTTCCACACCTGGTACTATGGATCATGAAGAGCTTGAGGGTTCATGTTAAACAACAACAACAGCTTTATGAAAAAATATACTCAGTTTAGTGACTGCCAGGTAAAATCAGTCTGCAAGGACATAAAAACAACTTACTTGGAGGTTTCATGAAATCTCAGAAGCCTCTTGCTCAATTAATGGAATGATCTTTATATACTCCATACCTAAAAGATCCACAGCTAGTTTCAGGCCAATCAGCCTGAGGTAAAAGTTAGCTCAAAATGCCTAACATCTGTCTTACAGAGCCCTTTTTCATTCTTCTCTGCTTGATGATGTAGAGATGAGGTACTGGTGTTGTGTACTGCAACTGTCCTGCTCATTTCTAGATGCCACAGTTTAGTAAGAACTTTGATCAACTGGAAAAGGCACAGGATCCAAATCTATCTCATTGTACTATTTACCTAGCCCATATCCCTACATCTTTTCTACAAGTATAATATGAAATTGTATTAGCAAAATGATTTGCTAAAAGCTAGGTAAGCCCATAAGAGGGCAACAAGAATGGTGAAGAGGCTTGACTTCGTTATATAGAAGGATCAGTCGATGGAACTGGAGATGTTTATCCTGGAAAAGGTAAGACTCAGGGCAATATGATAATTATTCATATATCTGAATGACTTTCATTTAGAAGAGGGATTGGACTTGCTTTATTCGGTACAAGAGGGCAGAATCAAGAATAAAAAGGGGGAGTTTCAAAGAAGCAAATTTATGCGTGTTGCTAGGAAACAAACACACTTCTTAACAATCAAAACTATGTAGAATTGGCTACTTTGAAAGATGGTTGATTTTCTTTCATTGGACATCATGTGCCCAAAACTGGACAACTACTTGTCTGTTATTTTGTGGTGAGAATTTCCTTCTAGGTATTAGTTGAATAGCTGTCCACTGAGGTCCTTTCAAACTCTAAATTCATAAATTCACAAATTCATTCTGTGACTTATAGAGTATTAGATCTAGAAGGGATCTTAGAGATCATTTAATCCACACTCTCCCCCTCCTCCCATACACATTTTACAGTCAAGGAAACTATGTCCTCAAGAGGGAGATTGATAATGGGGATCAGCATCTATCTGGCAGACTCAAGATTTTCTTAATAACTGAATATAATATCTGATTCTCAGAATTCCCTCCATGAGCTAGATAAATGTCCTCTGTGCCTAATTAGGAAGAAGTTTAAATTAGATCATATGCCTATTATGTACATGTGGACATGTACATTAAATTAAAAAAAATAATCTTGAGGCACTCTTCCCAGCACTATCGAATTGTGCCTTTTCAATTGTGGATAGAATCATTTTCACTTAACACTTAATTGAACATGCCCTGAAATGATACCTTTTTCTAAAGGAAACCTTTCATCTGTGGAGGCTGATATACCTGGACCTGTGAAGAAATGCCTTGCAAGCCAAAAGATTTTCACAGTCATGAAAGCCACATGATATTCAAGTTAACCTTCAAAGGTACAAGATCGTATTTCTTTTTATTTGCCTGACCAAGATGAAATGTATCTTTCCTTCCCCATTTATAGAGAGAGGCTTGCAGTATTCCAGTTACGAATTATATGTTTCATTGCCAGCAGTAGTTTTGTTCTTGAAATATTCATATGGGATACTGGCTCAAGCTACCATGATTTACTTGAGGGAAACAGTGGTTGTTTTGAGCACCCGGGAGAAATCTGGGCCGTAGAGAGAGGCTTGGCCTCTGCTAGGGCTAGCCCTGCATAGGATGGTATTTTTCTCTTCACATTGTTAGCTAGTTATTGTAGGCATGACCTGAGCCCTGGCTTTGGAATAACTGTATACTTACCAACCTCACTCCCCTCACCCTAGTCACTCACTACATCCTGCTACTGGAACATTAAATTCAGCTCTAGAATAGAGATCACATTCCTCCATTAGAAGTTGGACCATCCAGGCTATGGCTGAACTCAATTGCAGCATGAGAAGACCAACACCACCATAGGATGCTGGGTAACTCTCATGTGAATCTGGAGATACCTTTGTCCTCATTTCTAGTCTATCATAGTGTAGCCCAAATTTTATAAATTAGTATATAAATGCATAAAAATGTCATTTTCTTTTTAGTTTTTGTTTGTTTCATTTTGTTGGGTGAGGTATTTGGGGTTAAGTGACTTGCCCAGGGTCACACAGCTAGTTAGTGTCAAGTGTCTGGTCTGAGACCAGATTTGAACTCAGGTTCTCCTGACTCCAGGGCCGGTGCTCTATCCACTGTGTCATTTAGCTATCCCCATTTTCTTTTTCATATTTACATTCCTACCCACCTCCTTCCCACAACACTTGAACTTGGTAGCTTTTCATCAAATATTGATTGTTTCATTAAAAACAACCAAGTATATCAAAATACTTTATAAGTGACTGTGTGTTCATATATTTCCCTAGGCCATGTGTGGATGCAACATACATGCATGAAAACATATTCTCCTAAGACTTATTTTCAAATTTAGTTAATGCTGCATGTTATTTCCTTGGAAGAAGATGTAATTTGTTACTATGAAGGAAAGTAGTGATAGCATGGGATTGACTGCAGCTTATTTTATATATATATATATATATATATATAAATAAAAACATGTACACATACATACTTACACATATACATACAAGCATATATGTATATATAAGTATATCTACACACATGTATATGTACATATACACACATATATACATATGTGTATTATGTATATATAAGTATGTCTATACATATGTGTATGTGTGTGTGTGTGTGTGTGTGTGTGTCTGAAGGACCATCAAGTGAAAGAGGAGTGAAATTTGTTGTTGTCCCCAAGATAGAGTAGGAAGTATGCTGAATTTGTAATGAGATGAACTAGATTAAAATCCTGGCTCTGCTACTTACTACCTGGGTGATCTGGGACAAGATAATTCACATATCTTGACCTTAGCTTCCTAACCTTTCAGATGATGTGATTGTCTAATGTCTTTTAAGCTTTTTTGATCTATAAATCTAGGATCTTGTGGGCGGGGTTGTCAGGAGGCAAATTTGGGTTTGACACAGACAACAAACAATCAAAACCTTCCTATAAATTAGAGTAGTCCAAGAATGAAACATGTGCCTCAAAAAGTACTAGGTTTCTATTCACTGCAGGTCACCCCACAAAGACTGAATAATAATAATAATAATAATAACTAACATTTATATAGCACTTAATATGTGCCAGGCACTGTGATAAATGCTTTACAATTTTTATTTCATTTGATTCTCACAACAGTCTTGGGAGGTGGATGTTATTATTATCCCTATTTTATAGATAAGAAAACGGAGGCAAACAGAGGGGTTCAGTGACTTGCCCAGCGTTAAACAGGTAATAAGTGTCTGAGATCAGATTGGGACTTGGGTCTTTCTAACTTCAGGCTAGCAATTTATCCACTATGACACTTAGTTGCCCTCAGTGAATGATAACTTCTCCTATATAATTCAGTGGGGATTCTTTTTAGGTATGAGTTGGACTACATGGCCTTTCAAATCTGACATAATATGTGATCTTGTTGGGGGGGGGCACTTCTCTGTATCTCACTTTCCCTATCTTTAATTTCAAAGGATTGGAAAAGATGATCTCTAAGCTTTCTTCAAGCACAAAAGCTCCTTTAAAGAGTCCAAACCTGTTCCAAATGAGTTGGTAGTTCCTTAGGTTGTTGTGCCTTGATAGGCCAGAAAGCATGAGGAAATCAGTAGCAGAGCCATTGCATCCAAAGGCAGAGCAACCTGGTCGGTTCTCCTTATTGAAGCTGTTGGGGAAAGTTAATAAGCATTAGGTTGAGATGCAATCCAAGGATTGGATTGCAGTCAGTCCCTAGGAAAAGGCAAGGCATTATTAAAGAGGCAGTTGTCATCTCGAATTGAAAGACTCTAGGCAGCTGCTGTGTAGGAGACACTTCACAGCCTTCATTTCCCATGCAAGCCCATCTCACAGCCCTGCTTCCTTCACCTCCCTCGGCCCCCCTCTCCCATCTCTACTCTGCTGAGTTCCATTTAAAACTACCTGGAGAGCTTTTTCATGTAGGGATTGTGTTACTCATTGTACATATGGTGTGAAGAACGCAGATGAGAAATGTGAGTGCCTAAAATAAATACTACATGAACCCTGAGATGTGTGAAGGCCCTTGGGAGTTAGCAAATGAAATGCCTATCAGTCTCTGACACAGCAGAGGCTCTCTACAATTGGCAGCTTCATGCTTCATTATGCATGGATCAGATATATAGGTATGGCCTCAGGCAAGCTCCCTGGTTTAATGGAGAGGTGCATGCTGGGGAGAAGCAAATGTCTCCTGGCCATGTGAATTTTAAAGATGAGGAAAATGAGAATGGAGTTGATTAATCAAAAAAATAGGGGAAGAAATGAAGTTTGCGCTCAGTTATCCCTGTATTCAGTAATAACTCTTTCGAAGGGTGGAATAGTATATTGGACTTTTATTTGTTGTTGTTTTTCCCTCAAATGTGGTAGTTTTAACTGTTTTTTAAAAGTTTAGATTCTTCTTGTCTGTCCTGTTAGCATATATACATTGAAATAATAAGCAGGTTCACCTTCTAGAGAGGTGAAAAGGGGAAAAAAAAGGAAAAACTGAGTGACTTAACTGCTGCTTTCTATAAACCCTGAAATAAGCCTTCCATTTTGGGAAAGGGTTGGCCAGAAAGCTGGGTTTCTGAAATTGTACAGAATGTAAAAAACAGCATTAAATCACCCTGGACTTTTTTTTGACGAATAAAATGGTTCCATGAAACAAGTCAGAGAACTGAGAGGGCCATGTGGGCACTGCTGAGAGAAATATAATAACTTTCCCCAAACTCTGCTGCTCCTTAGTTCATTAGAGAAGGAGAAAGCCATGATATAAAGGGAAATGCAGTCCTCAAAGGATAAATTGAGTGTAAGTTGGACAAGAGTAAAGCATTCTAAAACAAAGGAAAAGGAGGACTCATTCCACTGGAGGGGAATGGTCTTAGCCTATCAAAAGTATGAGAAAATGCATATGTATGTATATATGTATATATATACACACATATGTATGTATATATACATATTTGTGTATTTATGTATATATACTATGTGTGTATATACACACGCATATATGTATAAAATAGCTGCAATGCAAACTATTTATTCATCCTAAAAATCTTGGACTAGATTTCTCTCAAAATAATGAACATTACTTCAAATATCAATTTAAAGTTCTTTAGTATTAAGTAAGATGCAATAAATTCATGTCTTTTTGTAGAGATCTTTCCCCACTCTTCTCAGTAGCCCACTGTGCTCTGATAATAATTTGATCACTTTAGCTCTGCTTCTCATTCCTCACCCTGACTCCTATTCCCTTTCAGCATGTGTGGTAAGATGCCAAAGAAAGTAGAGTTCCTGAATTGGATAGATTTAAGAAGGAAAACCTTCAACAGCTGTAAAAAATAACACCAGTATTTCTCCATTCTCTTTCCCTGTGTTCAGACAAGTTACGGTCAGGAATTTAAACTCTGAATGTAAAAGACATGCATCTGGTGGAGATTAAAAGGGATAAAGGGAGAAAATTGCACAGCTTTATGTAAACTTCAAAATGCAATTCCTAATGTCATTTGTGCTATTACTTAAAAGTGTATGTGTGCACACTTCTGTGAAGGGAATAGTAGTGTGTGTGTGTGTGTGTGTGTGTATACACACACACATACACATATGTATATGTATGTATATATGCTCTTTGTTGTCTATGCTTCCCCCTTTTCCTTAAGCATGTCTTTTATTTTCTCCATTTGATGTGACAGATATCTCATTAAAAAATTATTTTGACTGATTCAGTGATTTTTCACTCCAGAGTAGAACCTTTGGATAATTTGACATAAATGTATTTTCTTCTACTTTACTGATTATAGATCTGGTAAAAAGTACTCCTTTGAGTGGAGTGAATACTTAGACTTACCTACAGACTACAAACTAGGTACAAAGTGTCAAAGATGACATTTCAGAGTTGAAGGGGGAAAGATTTGATAAATATTAACTGATATGAATATGTTACCTTGTCAGATTTAATAAAGGCATAAACACACAGCATTCCTAAATATCTCCTTGTCCCTAATATTTCATTGTATTTTTAAATCAGTCTTTTACTATGGATACCAATTTAGATAGGGATTTGCAGTACCTTATTACTATGGTGAAGTATTCTGTTGACTTCTTTCCCCCTCTAGGTTATGTATTAAACAGCCATAAAAACATAAGGGCCAAAAAAAAAAATCTATCCAATTAGCTTGGGATAAGAGATGAGATCTTTTGAGCTAGAAGGGACCCTCTTATTTTGCATCTGAGGAAAATGAATACTAGGGAAGTTAAATAGTTTGCCCCACTAGTAAGCATCAGTATTAGCTTCTCCTTGAAAATCTTCAGTATATTACATTTTTATGAATGTTTTTATTTTGAAATACTTTTTTTTAACCCCACTGCCTATTTATTGGCTGGCAGAAATGGGGTAGAATTCCTGTTCCTCCAACTCATGCTAATATTACCAAACAGCTGAAAATCACTGAATATTTTATCCAGAAGGAAACTTAGGGATAATATCCTGTAATAGCTTGGTTTACAAATTAGGAAACTAAATTGTGGAGAAGTAAAGTATTTACCATTATAGCAACAACAAAACCCACAATCACAACCATAACCCCAAGCAACCCTATGACTATGACTACGACTATGATTACCACTACCACTACCACTACTACTACTTCCTCTTCTTCTTCTTCTTCTTCTTCTTCCTTTTCCTCTTCCTCTTCTCTTCCTCCACCTCCTCCTCTTCCTCCCCCTCTTCTTCTTCTTCCTCTTCTTCTTTTTCTACTACTACTAGTACTACTGTTTGTTCTACTATTACTATTCTGCTCTTATGAAGATCTTACAGGTGTAGAAACCGAGACTGACAGATGTTAAGTGACTTTCTAGGGTCATGTAGATAGCAAATGTCTGAGGTAGAACTCAAAATCATGTCATCCTGATCCCAAGTCCAGTTCAGTCTGTCATTTAGTAACACAATGTCACAAAAGTGGAAGTGTAAAAGACAAGAATGGTAATCCAGATCATCTAACTAGTTTCAGTGAGAGGGCACAAAGAAGAGGATAAATTATTTTACCATTAGAATGTAAATTCTGGGGCAGGGTGGAGCCAAGATAAGGAGAAAAGGCAGGGCTACTCACCTGTTCTCTTTCCAAAACCCCTTTGAACACCTTTAAATAATGCCATAAAACAATTCTTAAAGCAGCAGAATGCACAAAAATTGGGGTGAAATAATTTTCCGGCCAAAGACAACTTAGAAGGTTGGCAGGAAAGGTCTATTGCACCTAGGTAAGAGTGGAACACAGTCCAGAGTAGGCTAACCCAACACAAACCCAGTCCTAGCAAACCAGAAGCAGGCCTTGGGAGTCACTGAATTGGCAGTGGCAGCAGTTGCTTCCAGAGCTCTCTGTGCACAGACAGTAAGGGGGTTGAATTAACTATTTACAGAAGTCTCATTGCTAGCATTGAGGCAGGATTCTGTTGCTTTGCCCATACTCAGATCTAGGTAGCAGTCCTGGGTGGCAGTCCCAGGGTGAGGAGGAGAACTAGTACAGCAGAACTTGAGGCCCCATTGGAGCAGGGATCCTCCTCACAGTACCAGAGCAGAAAAGAGTGCTTATGGTCACTCAAAGACCAGAACACCAGCCAGGAGAGTAGTAAACACTTCTCCTTAGAACATAAAACCTTGTAAAAACTGAAAACTTACATGTCCCTAGAAGTATCTCTGAAAACAGTTGCATAAAACTCCTGGAACTTAGGACAGTACAACCTCCAACCTGGAAGCAGAGCCATACTTTAACAAAGAGTTAAAAGTCAAGAAATAGGTTGGAAAAAGAGCAAAAAACAGGAAAACATTCTGACAATAGAAAGTTACTATAGTCACAGGGAAGGTCAAAACACACTCAGAAAATAACAAAGTCAAAACTCTTATATCCAAAGCCTCCAAGAAACATATGAATTGGTCTTAGGTCATGGAAGAGCTCAAAAAGGATTTTGAAAAGCAAGTAAGAGAAGTAGAGGAAAAATTGGGAAGAGAAATGAGAGTGATGTAAGAAAATCATGAAAAGAAAGTCAACAGCTTGGTAAAGGAGAGACACACAAATTATTGAAGAAAATAGCACCTTCAAAAACAGACTAGTCCAAATGATAAAAGAAATACAAAAAGCCAATGAGGACAAGAATGCCTTCAAAAGCAAAGTTGGCCAAATGGAAAAGAAGGTTCAAAAGCTCACTGCAGAAAATAATTCCTTAAAAATTAGAATTGAGAAAATGGAAGATAGTGACTTTATGAGAAATCAAGAAACAATAAAAACAAAACCAAAAGATGAAAAAATAGAAGACATCATGAAATATCTCACTAGAAAAACAACTGACCTGGAAAATAGATCCAAGAGAGATCATTTAAAAAAAAATGGGACTGCCAAGATGGCAGAGTAAAAATAGTGACTTGCTTGAGCTTTCCCCCAAACCCCTCCAAATACCTGTAAAAATGGTTCTAAACAAATTCTAGAGCAACAGAAACCACGAAAAGACAGACTGAAAAAATTTCCCACCCAAGACAACCTGGATGGTTGATTGGATAGGTCTATTGTGCCAGGCTGGGAGAGGAGCGCAGTTCAGTGTGGGTGCACAGGCAAAGACTTGGAGCAGGCCTCAGGGGCCTGAATTATTGGCAGCTGTGGAGGTTTCCAAACTTCTCAACCCACAAACACCAAAGACAACTTAGAAGGTCAGTAGGAAAGGTCTGTGACCATGGTGTGAGAGCTCTTAGCCCACAGACCATGGGGGAATCAAGTGGCTAATAAGAGGGGGATTGCAGGGATCTCTTTGTTGGCAGTGAGGCAGGATTCTCTTGTTTTGCCCTTGCTTGGATCTGGGTCACAGTTCTGGGTGGTGGTCCTGAGCGCTGGCATGGTAGAGCTTGTAGTGGTGGTGGTGAGGGAATCCTGCTCACAGTTCCAAGGCAGCAAAGAGAGTTTGTGGTCATTCATAGACTAGAACCCAGGCCAGGAAAGGAGTAAACACCTCACCTTTGATCATATCACCTTGGGAGAACTGAAAATTTACAGGTCCCTAGAAATATCTCTGAAAACAGATGCACAAAACCCCTGAAGCTTGGGACAGTACATTCTCCACACTGAAAGTAGACCTCTACCTTAACAAAGAGTTTATATTTCAAGCAATTGGCTGGAATCATGAGCAAACTGCACAAAAATGTCAAACCATAGAATCTTTCTTTGCTAACAAAGAAGATCAAAACATATAACCAGAAGAAGACAACAAAGTTGAAGCTCCTACGTCCAAAGCCTCCAAGAAAAATATGAATCAATCCCAGGCCATGTACCTAGAAGTATTTCTGAAAAGAGTTGCATAAAACTCTTGGAACTTAGGACAGTACAACCTCTAACCTGGAAGCAGAGCCATA
Source organism: Vombatus ursinus (assembly GCF_900497805.2). Lineage (NCBI taxonomy): Eukaryota > Metazoa > Chordata > Mammalia > Diprotodontia > Vombatidae > Vombatus > Vombatus ursinus. The sequence goes on along the minus strand of NW_020954619.1, from coordinate 41,603,446 downwards.
CTTTAACAAGGTATGTTAAAAGTCAAGAAATAGGTTGGAAAAAAGAGCAAAAAACAGGAAAACATTCTGACAATAGAAAGTTAGTATGGTCACAGAGAAGGTTAAAACACACACTCAGAAAATAACAAAGTCAAAACTCTTATATCCAAAGCCTCCAAGAAACATATGAATTGGTCTTAGGTCATGGAAAAGCTCAAAAAAGGATTTTGAGAAGCAAGTAAGGGAAGTAGAGGAAAAACTGGTAAAAGAAATGAGAGTGATGCAAGAAAATCATGAAAAACAAGTCAACAACTTGCTAAAGGAGACCCCAAAATACTGAAGAAAATAACACCTTAAAAAATAGGCTAACCAAAATGCCGAAAGAAGTCCAAAAAGTCAATGAGGAGAAGAATGCCTTCAAAAGTAGAATTGGCCAAATTGAAAAGGAAGTCCAAAAGCTCACTGAAGAAAATACTTCCTTAAAAATTAGGATAGAGCAAATGGAAGCTAGTGACTTTATGAGAAATCAAAACATTGTAAAACAAAACCAAAAGAATGAAAAAAGAGACAATGTGAAATATCTCATTGGAAAAACAATTGACATGGAAAATAGATCCAGGAGAGAGAATTTAAAAATTATTGGACTGTCTGAAAGCCATGATTAAAAAAAGAGCCTAGACACCATCTTTCAAGAAATTATCAAGGAAAACTGTCCTGATATTCTAGAACCAGAAGGTAAAGTAGAAATTGAAAGAATTGACTGATCATCTCCTGAAAGAGACCCCCAAAGGAAAAGTCCTTGGAATATTGTAGCCTAATTCCAGAGTTCCCAGGTCAAGGAGAAAATATTGTAAGCAGCCAGAAAGAAATAATCCAAGTATTGTGGAAACACAATCAGGATAACATAAGATTTAGTAGCTTCTACATTAAGGGACCAGAGGGCTTGGGATATAATATTCTGGATGTCAAAGGACATAGGATTACAACCAAGAATCACTTACCCAGCAAAACTGAGTATAATCCTTCAAGGGGAAAAATGGACATTCAGTGAAATAGAGAACTTTCAAACATTCTTGATGAAAAGACCAGAGCTGAATACAAAATTTGACTTTCAAATACAAGACTCAAGAGAAGCATGAAAAGATAAACAGAAAAGAGAAATAAGGGACTTATTAAAGTTGAACTATTTATATTCCTACATGGAAAGATGATATTTGTAACTCAAGAGACCTTGTCTGTATTAAAGTAGTTGGAGGGAAAATTACATATATAATATATAGGTAGATAGAGGGCACAGGGTGAGTTAAAGATGAAGGGGTGATATTGAAAAATAAAATTAAGGGGTGAGAGAGGATTATACTTGGAGAAGGAGAGAGGGAAAGGTAGAATGGGGTAAATTATCTCACATAGAACAGACAAGAAAAAGCTTTTTCAGTGGAGGGGAAGTGGGGGAAGGCAAGAGGGAATGAGTGAATCTTATTCTCAATGGATTTGGCTTAAGGTGGGAATAATATATACACTCAATTGGGTATGGAAATCTATCTTAACCTACAGGAAAATAGGGGGGAAGGGGATAAGAGAAGGGAAAGAGGAATGATAAAAAGGAGGACAGATTGTGGAAGGGGGGTAATCAGAAGCAAACACTTCTGAGGAGAGACAGGATAAAAAGAGAATAGAATAAATGGGAGGGGGTGGGATAGGATGAAGGGAAATATAGTTATTCACAACATGACTACTATGGAAGTGTGTTGCATGGCTAAACATGTATACCCTGTGTCGAGTTGTTTGCCTTCTCAATGAAGCTAGATAGGGAGGGAGGAAGGGAGAAAATTTGGAACCCAAAGTTTTAAAAACAAAAGTTAAAAAAAATTTGTTTTCACATGCAACTGGGAAATAAGATATACAGGAAATGGAGTATAGAAATCTATCCTGCCCTACAGGAAAATAGAAGGGGAAGGGGATAAGAGAAGGGGGGTGGTGGTAGAACAGAGGGCAGATTAGGGGAAGGGGTATTTAGAATGCACGACATCTTGGGGTGGAGGGAGGGGAAAGATGAGGAGAAAATTTGGAACTCAAAATCTTGTGGAAGTAAATGATGAAAACTAAAAATAAATACATTAGTAATAGAAATAATAGAAAGACTTACATGAGGTGAGGCAAAATGAAATGTAATATGTACAAAGTAATAGTGATATTGTAAGATGATAAGCTGTGAATGACTTAGGTATTTTCAGAAATACAAAGATCCAAGACAACTCTGAATGACTTAACAATGAAAAATGCTATCCATCTCCAGAGAAAAGAACTGATGGTGTCAGAATGCAGATTGAAAAATTCTTTTTTACTTTCTTTCTTTTTTCTTATTTTTTAAAAATTAATTTATTGATTTTTAGTTTTCAACTTTCACTTCCATAAGATTTTGAATTTTAAATTTTCTCCCCCTCTCTCCCTTCCCCTTCCCAAGGCAGCATGTAATCTGATATAAGCTCTACATATACATTCACATTAAACATATTTTCACATTGGTCATGTTGTAAAGAATGGGAAGAATGGGAGGAACCATGAGGAAAAGGAAACAAAACAAAACAACAACAAAAAAGAAAGCAAATAGTATGCTTTCTTCTGCATTCAAATTCCATAGTTCTTTCTCTCGATGTGGATATCATTTTCCTTCATGAGTCTTTTGGAGTTGTCTTAGATCCTTGCATTGATGAGAAGACATAAGTCTATCAAAGTTAGTTCTTGCACAAGATGGCTGTTACTATTTACAATGTTCTCCTGGTTCTGCTCACTTCACTCAGCATCAGACCATACAAGTCTTTCGAGGTTTTTCTGAAGACAGCCTGTTCATCATTTCTTATAGCACAATAGTATTCTATTATATTCATATACCACAACCTGTTCAGTCATTGCCCAATTGATGGGCATCCTCTCAATTTCCAATTCTTGGCCACCACAAAAAGAGCTACTGTAAATATTTTTGTACATGTGGTCCTTTTCCCATTTTTATGATCCCTTTAGGATACAGACCTAGAAGCGATATTGTTGAATGAAAGGGTATGCACAGTTTTATAGCCTTTTGGGCATAGTTCCAAATTGCTCTCCAGAATGGTTGTATCATTTCACAACTCCACCAACAAAGCATTAGTGTTCTAATTTTCCCACATCTTCTCCAACCTTTATCATATTCCTGTTTTGTCATTTTGTCATGTTAGTCAATCTGATTGGTATGATATGATACCTCAGAATTGTTTTGATTTGCATTTATCTAATCAATAGTGATTTAGAGCATTTTTTTCATATTACTATAGATAGCTTTAAATTCTTCATCTGAAAAATGTCTGTTCATATCCTTTGGCTATTTATCAATTGGGGAATGATTTGTATTTGTTTAAATTATATATATATAAAAGAAATGAGGCCTTTATCAGAGATACTGGCTGTAAAAATTGTTTCCCAGCTTTCTGTTCCAGTTCTAATCTTGGTTGCATTGGCTTTGTTTGTGTAAAAAACTTTTCAATTTAATGTAATCCTTTCTTTATTTTTCTTGAGGTTTTTTTTGGTCCATGTTTTCTTTCACATCATGACTGATATGGGAATGTTTTGCATGACTACACATGCATAATCTGTATTGAATTGCTTGCCTTCTCAATGAGGGAGAGGGGAGAAGAGGGAGGGAAATAATTTAGAAATCAAAGTTTTAAAAATGAATGTTAAAAATTGTTTTAACATGTAACTGCAAGAAAAATAAAATACTGAATAATTAAAAAAGAATGTAAATTCCTTGCATTTAAGGATTGATTCATTCTTTTCACTTCTACCCCCAGTGCCTATCACTTTGTCTGGCATACATTAGTTGCTTAATAAATGTTTGATGATGAATTGACTACTAGTGTGTAACCATGGAAAAGTCACTTAACCACTCTTTGTCTCAATTCCGTCATTTGAAAAATAGACCTGATAATAGTCCTTACCTCCTGGATTTTTGTTAAAAACCAAATTGAAAAAAATATATCTTAAATGATACATAATAGTTATAATTGCCATTATTATTCTTATTGCCATTATTACACTGCTTGCTATCTCTTTCCAGTGAAGATGTGCCCAAAGGCATGTGAAAAATCAGGGCTGTATCTACAGTTAGAAATGTAGTCTGCCCTGTAATTCTTGGGATTAGTTCATTTGTAGTATCAGGACTCATCTATCTCTAAGTTGACAAAACAGGGCCCATTAATGTAGTTTAAGACTTTCTTTCCCTTCTGAAAATAACTTCTTATAACTCCTCAAATGATCGAAAATTCTTTTACACCTTTCTAAACTTTTATTATGTAATCATAACCCAGAGCAGTAGTGTCCAACAAATAGACACTTATCCCTGTAGCCCTAAACTGACTTAGAAGACCATAAATTAACACTATGTTGTATTGTATTTTTATTTATTGTGTTAAAAAATATTCCCCTTTACATTTTAATCAAGTTTTGCCAGTGACTTGCTACCCTGGGGCCTCAACTGTGACACCTTTGGGCGAGAAGACAATCTCTTTAGGGATAAAGAAGCCAGATCCTTTCATTATTTAAATGAAAAAAAAAAAACACAGCAGCCACTAAGACAATGTGTGTCTAAGCTAATCAGATATGAATTAGCAGAAGTAAGTTTTGGAACTGCCTTCTGACTCCAAACCCAATTATTTTTGCATTACACAAATAAAGAATTATGATTATGTTTATAAGCTCTATTAGAACAAGGGTTATGTCTTATCTAAACTTCATATGTCCTAGGAATTAGAAAAATACAAAGTTTAGATCAAACATAACCCATCCATAAAGAATATATTGAATTGAATTGGACTGGATTATGTTAGTAGTACTTACTTCCTGATACCAGAAGTGTGGATAGTTTTAAGGAATGAACAATAATCCACTGTCAGATTTCATCATGACATGCTACCAACTAGTGATTTTGTTTTGTGGCTGCTAATAATGTGGTAGTTTTATTTTATTTTTAAAGATTCCTGAGAGAAAACCACTGTAGTATTGTGATATCACTGACTGCCATACTTGGAAAAAGGACATGGGTTTGCATCCTACTTCGGTTCTGTGCTACTCGGGAGACTTTGGACAAGCCAGTTCCCCATTTTCAACTTCTATAAGATGATGGAGTTGGATCGCATGATTTCTAAGGTCACTTCTCATGCTAAATCCACTGAACCCTAAGCACAATCCTTTTTCTCCTGCAGTTGGTTAAATGTTTTCACATATCATAATAGAGAGGTGACAAGCCTGAGCTCCCCTGGATTTCTCTTTTCCAAAAAAATGTGTCCCAGAAGACAATGACTACATCAGAGAAGGCTTAATAAAAGATAGCAAATGATATTAAAATAAAAAGGATAATTCAACCATAGACCAAAATATGTCAAATATACAATAATAAGTTAATTACATGTTTATCCTTTCATATGTATTTATTCAAAAGTACCTAAATGACTTAAATCACAATAGTTTAAGCGACAATCAGAGACATTCAGAGTGAGATGGTAGTTCAGTTCTTAATGAAGTATAAGGTAAAAATTCATAGTGGCAATTGCATGAATACAATTTCTCTTCCTCATGTGAAGTATCATATGGAATAAATTATGCTTTATTATTAATATTTTCTATTTTAATTGGCTTTATGCCTTATTTCTATTTCAAGTGAGAAATGTGATTGCTTTACCACATCTCATAATTTACATTTTGCCTCATTAAAATATATTGCCATTTGAGAATTGATATCATTGTCATATCATATTAATTCTAAATCCTCACATTAATTTCAGTCTTCAGAAATAATCATTAAAACCATAGCATGTATGAATGATGATAAATAGAAAATAACTGTTGACCTTTGGATTTTTACATGTGTACCTTTAAAGAAAGGAATAGAGAGGGCAAATTTCCTGTTATTAACCAATATCACAGAATTGTACATTGAATACTCTGTCCAAAGGGTCTTCTATTGGAAACAACACTGAAACATATTTGGTTAAAATCCCATTTCACATATTTATTTTGGTGGTTTTTCCTTGGGCATGTATTCCAAAGACAAGCATTATAATGCTTCTGTATAGGTATGTTGCATCCCCTCCCAGGTTTACCTCCCAAATTCTTACTCCAATCAGTGGGCTATATCATCAGAAGGCCATTGCCACTTTTATTTAGGGTTCCAGAAGTAACATTAAAGACCTTGGATTTTGAGGACTATGTACTATGATCCTTATCAATATGTCCTCCATTGATTATCAGCAAGCATTAATTAAGGCAATTAGGGGGCACAGTGGAGAGAGTGCTGGGCTTGGAGTCAGGAAGACTCATCTTAGTGAGCTAAAATTTGGCCTCAGACATTTAACAACTGTGTGACCCTGGGTAAGTCACTTAACCCCATTTTCCTCAATCAACCCCATTTCCTCAATTCCTTATCTGTAAAATGTTCTAAAGAATGAAATGGGAAGCCACTCCAGTATCTTTGCCTAGAAATCCCTAAAATGTGTCATGAAGAGTCAGATAGAATTGAAAAATGACTAAACAACAACAAGTATTAATTAGCTTTCATAAAAGGTATTTCCGAAGTAGATATAGCAAAGACAGTTATTACAGTATCATATTTTCAAACCCGGGAAACACTTTGTCCTTATAAATACAATCCCTAGGAAAAATGGACTCATATAAAGAGTATATGTGCTAAAGGATAAACTGATAGTTCCTAGTTACTGTGAGGCTATTTTTCTTTTTGTGGATTCCACATGATTTTCCTCTTAATTTTAGCCCTTTGTCAAGAGCCCAGTTCAGTACACTTACAGGGTTCTGAAGCTACCTTTCCTGGGAGTGTCCAGTTTGCCCACAGTGTTTCAGGTCATTTGAAGATTCTGTCTTTAGCCACTGCTGTTACAGGGATATCACTATCAGTGTCTAGTGGACACTCCAGAATGTCACCTGGTCACTGTGGAATTGAAGCAGGAGAGAAACTCACTTCCCTCAGTCTATCCCCAAGGCTAATTCCCTCTCAGGAGTCTTTAGCCACTGAACTGATTTACCAGTTGATCTGCTCCTAGAATCTGTGTTTAGAACTGGTTTGTTGTGTGATACATAGGTCCAAAAGTGTGATTCTTTCAGCTAATCACAAGATATTTCCTACATGTCATCATTTGTTTTCATCCAATGACCCTATGATTCTTTCAAATTCATTGAGGTCTTGTTCATATTTAGTTGTTTTAGTTTATTATTAATTCATTGATTGATTTGATGGAGAGATATGAGCTTTCTATGATTCCATTAATTAGGGAAATGGTGGTGAATATATCAATATCTATATAGATTTACATATAAGTATTCACATATTGATAGGATGTAGATTGTCCCTAAATTGGGATATAGAATATCACTAAACATAGAACATAAGATAACATATTTTCTGTTCTTCCTCAATTTTAAATGTAATTTAAGTTAATTATTCCCCTCTTTTACAACTCATTATTTTAGATTTTTATAAGTAAATGTGTTTTGCAGGATGACCATACATGTATGTATATATTCCTATGCATCTAATTTATATATGCACACTATGGTTGTAATAATTAACCTACTCAAAGTTTATCCTCTGAAATATATTTACTTATAATTTTTTAAATGAAGAAGAAAATTGGAGTTGTGAAATGTCAGAAAAATCAATTTTAAATTACCTTTAATATTGAGGAATATCTGGAAAAAAACATTATCTTATGGTTTATTAGTTACGCTCTACATCCTAACAGAAGTAGAATATTAAAAATTACCAAGTAAATATAAAATCAAATTGTTTCCTCAAAATGGTATTTGTCATATGGGATCAAGGAAATATAGTAAATGCTTGATCTCTCTCTCTCTCTCTCTCTCTCTCTCTCTCTCTCTCTCTTTCTCTCTCTCTCTCCCCCCACTCCCTCTCTCTGTCTCTTTGTGATTAAGTAGCTAGGTGGGATATTGAATGTATAGAGGAGAGAATGAAGATAGGGAAACCAATCAAAGGTCTTCTAAAAAATCAAATGAGAAATTAGAATAACCTAAACTAGTATAGTGACTATGTGAGTGGACTAGAGAGAAATGGCATAGAGGTGGAATCCACAGGATTTGCTAACTAATCCTATATGGGGTGAGAAAGAGTGAAGCATTGAGGATGACTCTGGGGTTTTGAAAATGGAATCTAGAAGGATGGTGGTGGTATTTTCAATAGAAATAGTGAAGTTAGAGAGGAGTTTTGGTGAAAAGGTGATGAGGCATGTTTAGTTTGAGGCATATTCAGTGTATACATATATATGTATGTATATATATATACACATATATAAAGCACATATGTGTGTGTGTTTATACACTATACATACCTCAAACTATATCTACATCTATATAGCTGTATCTACGTGAATACACACACACACACATATATATATACTTATATACATATATATGAATTTAATGATTATAGGTAATTGAATCCCTAGCGTTCATGATCACTGAGAGAGGAGATGTACAGAGAGGTAAGTAGAGGCTCCAAGATGGACCACAGAATATAATATACCAAAAGAAAGTGAGAAGGAGAAGCTAGAAAGGTAATGAGAAAAATATAAATAAGCAGTGTTACAAAAGCAAGAGAGGGGATTCAGGAGAGGATGGTCAATAGTGACAGATGCTGCTCAGAGTTCATGAAACATGAGCACTGAGGAAAAAAAGGCACTCTACAGTTAATGAAACTATTGGTCACATGGAAGAGAACAGTTTCAGATGAGTGATAAGGCCTGAGGTTCCACTGCAACAAGTAAAGCATTTAGTTAGAAGAGAGGAAGTAGAGGCAAGAATTGTAACTGACTCCTAGGAATTTGGTTGTGTCAACATCCACACCAGAGTTTGTTCTAAGAAAAAACAAATGAAATTAAGTTGTGTTCACATTTTTATTTTCTTCCAAGATGGAGACATACATTGCATGGGAGTTACAGTCTAGAACTGGGCCCCTCTAAGGAAACCCATCCAGAACTGGCTCAATTTGGGGATGGGGGTACAGAGTTATATGCCCTTTGAAGAGTAAGTGTTCCCAAGGGGTTGTCAATCAATTCTGATTGGTCAACACATTGGGAGGTGGGCTATATTAAAATGAGGGTCTTGGGTTACATGACTTAGGTCACTTAATCTTGGTCAAAGAGACATCAATTTCTATATCACCTGTCTTGACAATAGAGAGGAATCAACATTTTCACAGACCTACCTGGGCAACACAACGAGCAAGAACAGCACCATTAGATTAGTTCTTAATGTCCTCCTGAAGAAGGGAGGAAAAAAAGATGGGAGAAGTTCCGAGTCTATTAAGAAAAATCATTTTTCACAGTTGTTAAAGGGAGAATAGATTTAGGATGGTGGTTTGAAGGGACAGTATCATCAAATGAAGTTTATTTTGTGGTCTTTCTGTTTATGGGATTTTTTTTTTTTAGGATGATGGAGACATGTATTTTTGTAGGTAAAAAGGAAATTTCAGTTGATAGGGAAAGATTGAAGATTACAGAGAGTGAGGGCTAATTATGAGATGTTTAGAAGGTACGGAATCAAGAATATAAGTAAAGACTGACCTTTGCAAGAGGAAGAGCCACTCCTTGCTCAAAGCCTTGAGCTAAGGAGAAGAAAATGGGAGATGATGTTGTGAAAGATTATAAAAGAGTACAAGAAAGCTTGTGACAATTGGACTCTGTTTTCTCAGTGAAGTATGAGGTGAGATCCTTTTCAGAGAAGGAAAGAGGAGAAAGTCCCTGGTGCTGTGCTAAATATGAGGTTGTTGTTACTTGTCCTTTGTGCTTGATTAGGACCATGACATTGTGAAGGTGTTGTCATGACTTGCAAGTGGATTGGATTTAAGTGAGGTAGGGCTGTGCAAAGTCACCAGCCTCACTCTCTCCTCTGGAGCCATCTGAGTTCAGTGGCAAGATATAGATCAGGATGACTGGAGTGCTCCTGGATGCAGTGGGAGACCTTGGCCTTTGTAAGCTAAGATCTTTCCCAGATCTCAGTTTGTCTGAAGCAAATCCCATTCAGTGATTAAGGCTAGGTTGTGGTTGTGGTTGTGTGGTGTTTCCTTCATTCTAGAAGAGGACCATGACATCAGGGAGATAATGACATGACTTGCAATTGAATTTAAGTGAGGAAGGGCTGTGGAAAGTCACCAGCCTCACATTCTCCTTCAGAGCCATCTGAGTCCAGTGGCCAGATATCCATCAGGAAAACAGGAGACGTCTTGGGATTCAGTGGGAGACCTTGGCCTTTTTAAGCTAAGGTCTTTTCAAATCCTCACTTTGAGTAATGAGGCAAACAATGAACTCTTTTACTTAGTCAAAAAAAAATGACTCTGGGAGGGGGACACCCTCAGGGTTTCTGACCAAAAGGGAAACAATTGCTATTTACACTCACTCTGAGCCATCAGAGGGCAAACAAAGACCAAATGAGGCTTGGGCTGGGACCTTTAGTTGTACAATCAATGAGAACCAGAGAGATTTGGATTTAAGGCAGGCCTGCACAATATATGGCTGGCAGGCCACTTGTGCCCCACCAAAGGATTTCCAGCGGGGAAGGGGGGCAGGAAAAATATAGGGTGCCACAGTGCACTCTTCTAATTGTCATGTGACCTGTGACAACCAACCATCATTAGTCTGTCTCTAGTTCAACCTATCTGCAGCTGGAAAAAGTTTACAAGTTGTGCAGGTCTGCTTTAAGGCATGGTCCTTAAAAAAGAAATCTATTCTGTAAATCCCAAGATATTTTGTGAGGTTTCAGGGATCAAAATTTATATTCCTTTGGGCAGAGCACCTGCAGGTAAGGGTATGATTCCCTGTGTGTGCAGAAGGATAGGAGGGAGGGAGAGAGAGAAGGTGGAGGAGGGGGAGAAGGCAGGAAGGAGGGAGGAAGGGAGAGAGGAAGGGGCTGTATTATCCAATGGGAACTGGTCAATTGGGTGCCCAGTGGGGCAGCTACTATGACTCACAGATTGTTGATTGCTGCTTGTCCTTCATTCTCGAAGAGGACCATGACATCAAGAAGGTGATGCCATGACTTTAACATAAGGAATAAAAAAACAGTCCCTGACCTCCAGCAACTCACATGCTATTGTTGGGAAACAACATGTATGTAGGATAATTTACTTTTGTAAAGGTAATTTAAACATTTTTTTCTTGTATATACCAAACCTTGCTTCCTGAAAACATAATATTTTAACTATTGCAAGTAAATTCAAGGAGTAAATGATATGTAAGACTTGAAGAGGTAACAGAAGATATGGAAAAAATGCTGTGAACATTACAATAGAATCATGTGAAAATCAAGGAGGTTGGACTAGATAATTTCTGTTGAGCTTTCCAGTTTCTTCATTTGTAAAATGAGAATAATACCTAAATTATGAACCTCATGGGCTTGTTAAGAGTTTCAAGGGAGATATTTGCAAAGTATTTGATAAAACTATGAAGTAGAATATTGTTGTTACCACGAAGATACTTTCTGGGCAGCTAGGTGGCATAATGGATAGAGTGCCAGACCTGGAGTCAGGAAGATTCATCTTCCTGAATTCAAATCTGGATTCAAACACTCACTAGCTGTGTAACCCTGGGCAAGTCACTTAACTCTATTTGCCTCAATTTTCTCATCTGTAAAATGAGCTGGAAAAGTAAATGGCAAAACACTCCAGTAATTCTGCCAAGACAACCCCAAAATGGGTCTGGAAGAGAAGACACAACTGAAAAATAACTAAATAACAAGATCCCTCCTGACTCTAAATCTAGTATTCAAAGGCCCTACTTTCTGAATGGCTTTTTCTCCTCCTCCCTGCCCCCCCATCCCTCATAGTGTAAGAAATGTGGAGGGGTTGAAATGATGCTACAGAAACTTGTTCATTGAAAGACTGAGTCTTAAAAATCAGGAGCCCCTTTTCTACAACTGTGGTATTCTGTTATATCATTGTACTTGAGAAAAAATGTTGGCTGTAAAACTGCACTGAGTTTTCCTTGGGGCAGAAGGATCCAGTTATCCTTCTGAGGTGGAAAACAAATGCCCAACCCCCACTCTTTCCCTTCTCCCACCTCCTTCCTGTGGCATTCCCTTGATTCACCTTATTATTTCATCTACTTCTCAGAGGCAAGAGTCAATCAAGGAGCCCATTTAGACCCAGTAACAAAGGCCCATCATTCTTTAAGCTACTTAAGTCAACAACACGTTCATGCAAGCACACACAAACACTTAGCTGGGTTTGTGACCATGGTGACCACAGGCCTATGGTTTAGTGTAGAGATTGCATTTTCCCTCCTGCCTTGTTCTTGATTCAGTAGCAGTTAAAATGAAGCCATCAATTCTCTTAGCTACAGAAGAACTTGCTCTAGGGATTTGAACTCTCTTTGCCTGAATCTGAATCCCATCTAATTTTCTCCTGTACATACTAAACTTTGCTTCCTGTAGACACAATGTTTTGAAAATTGCAAGCAGCCAAAGCAATGCACGTTTTTTAAACATAGATCAAGTGTCTTTCAGTTTTCCATCATTCCAACAGAGTATACCCTTAAGAATAATGTGATAAATGTAAAGGCATATGTTATGAAAACCAGTTTACAAGGTTCTCTTAGCAAGAGCAGCCTAGACAGTCATCTATTGTAAAACATGTCACTGCAGAGTCTGCAGATAACACATCTCTGCAGAAAGAGGAAGGGTAAATTACAATCTAAAGCTAGAAAAATATCAGCAGAGGGAAAGCTTGTTCTATTATTATTATTATCATCATTATTATTATTACCACTATTATTATGCACTGAGAGAGCACCATGAGTGCACACAATGTTTACAAACAGAAAAAAAAATTAAGGTCTATACCTTCAGGAATTTACAATAAGAGTCTTATAAATTAGAAATACCATGTAGCAGAGAATAAACAAGAGCTGTCTCAGAGGGTTTAACACAAGTGCAGAATGATTTTAGTTGGTACATTCATCTTTGTTGAAGGTGACCTGGAAAGATTATAACTGAGTTTGCTAAGTATTTAATTGACTGTCCAAGTAGGAACCAAAATTTTAAGTTCTATTATATTATCTCCACTAGATATATTGAGTGACTGAAATGACACCGTAAAGATAGTGGGGTCATTTTCATCTCTGATTATTGAAGAATTTACTAGAATATCTCAAGGGGGATTAATATTATAAACATCACTTGTCTGTTTTTCTCATCTTCTAGAGTCAGAAACTAATGATCTATATTCTAGACCTCTTTGAATTAGTTTCTATTTCAGATAAACTCCAGATGAGTTTATATGCTATTGTTTTCATACTGTTGATGTTTTGGATCTCATGATAATATTGGGGTAGAGAATAATGGAACTATCTGGAGAATTCAATTAATTTCAATTAAATAATCATTGATTAAGTGCCAACCATGTGCCAAGTGAGAGTCAGCTTATAGCAGCAGATAGAGTTGACCTTGGCCTCAGGAAGACCTGATTTTAAGTTGGGCCTCTGATGTATACAATGCAATCTTAGACAAATCACTAAATTTCTCAGTGCACTGAGATAATTCATTAATTCTGTAAATTGGGGAACAGGTTCTATTCTTCACTAGTATAGAGAATTTCCTCATGTAGAGTTCCTTACACCAATGAAGTCATAGGTAAGGGTTTTTTTTTATATGCCAGGTACTAAATTATGCAATAGGGATATAAAACCAAAGATGAAACAATTCTTGTCATCAAGGGGCTTGTATTCTACAGCAGAAGGAGTTTAGGGATTTAAGAGGGTAAAGCTCTCCCTAAGGCATTATTTTTTTCACTAGCACTTATCCAGAGTTCTACAACTTGGGTTTACTTGTCCCATGTCCCTAGGGTTAGCATTTCATCCACATTGTGTCATGGGCAAAATGTATCTTGCCCTTTCATCTTCTGCACACACTTCCTGATACTAGAACACGTCTCTTTAAGGGTCTCAATATCTTTGTTGTCAATTCATTCACTTCATAGGAAAGAAACAAGTAAGCTAATCCTTGCAAAGGTGATAAATGATGTTACATAGTAACCTCCCCATATTAACATGTGATATTTACATTTTAATAAGGGATTCTTAAAGATGAAAAACAGCCTTAGAGACCCAAAGGAATGAATCTCCAAAGGTAGGATTTCAGACACCTCCATACACTGTTGACTGGCATAAGCTGAGATGTGGCAGGATGTTTTCTGCCCAAGATACTTCTCCTATTCACCTATTAGAGCCTCTGAGCTATATATTAAAGTTTATATTTCATCTCTGAGGTGAAAGTAAAGCACTATTATTTATTGAAAAATGTAGTGCCATGATTAGACCTGTGTTTTAGGAAAAATGACCCAGCAGCTGAGTAGAGGATGGATTGGATTGCCATAAAATCCTACTCATTGGTCCTGGTTTGTCTACCCCCTAGAGCCACAGAAAATAAGGCCAGCCCTGTTGCTATACAAAAGCCCTTCAGATATGTTGTCAGGTCCCTAGTGAGTCTTTATTTCACATTAAAGATCCCCAGCTGATTCAAACATTCCTCAGAGATGTAGTTTCAAATATCTTCATCATTTTTAGCTCCCTTTTCCTGGACATGTTCTACTCTGTGAATGGCCACCTAAAAATGTGACAACCATCTACTCTGCTTTTCTAATGCATTCTTAAGGGCCATAAGACTGAATATACTGCATTTATTCATGTGGTTTATTTTTTATAGAATTCAGTTATTTATTATTTTATTGCATGTATAAGCAACTTCTAGGGCCTTAGGTAAAGGTGATAGATATGGTCATAGGCTTTGAAGTGAAAATGACTTTAGAGATCACATATTCCACCCACCTTAATTTTACAGATAATGTAAACTGAGAGATTAAGTGACTTGGACAGGGATACACAGCCAGTTGATGTCAGAGTCAGAACTTGAACTCATACTCATACTCTGGCTCTGAGACACAGAGAAGGAGATTCTTGACTATGATCAAACAGAGGCTAAACTATAGAGCAAGTATTTGAACTCGGGTCTGTCAAATCCAAATGGAATACTTTTATGGGACTATAACTCCTCTTCTTCTGCCTAGAGGAAGCTAGGTGATGCAGTGGATAGAGTGCTGGACTTGAAGTCCGGAGACATGAGTTCAAATGTGACCTCAGATGCTCACTAGCTATGTGACCCTGGACAAGTCACTTAACATCTGTCTGCCTAAGTTTTTTAAACTGCAAAATGGGGATAATAGTAGCATCTACATTCCAGAGTTATTGTTAGGATTAAGTAAGATTTTTCTTGCAAAGCACTTAGCATTGTATCTTGTTATTGTTCAATTGTTTCAATTGTGTGCAACTCTTCATGAAGACATTTGGTTTTTTCTTGGCAAAGATACTGGACTGGTTTGTCATTTCCTTCTCCGGAGCTCATTTTACAGATGAAGAAACTTAGAGTCGGTAAAGTATCAGAGCCCAAACTGGACATGTCCCCAAATACAAAAGTATTTGGTGATAGGTAAGGCTCCCTGGCAATTACCTTTGCATGCTGTATTAAGAACAATAACTTTTCATTTTAATATTTTTGTGATATTCATCATGATTATTAGAAATGATAACTGATTTCATATAGAACTTTACAATTCACAATGCACCTTGCGGATATTGTCTCGTTTGAAATTTACTCCAGTATTATGAGTTAGGTAAGGTCAGGGACTTCTTCCTAGATAAGGAAACTCCTACCAGTGTAAGTTGTCACCTTCTCTCCAACATAAAATTTACAGAGTTGCCTAGAACAGTGAGAGATTAAGTGAGTTGCCTAGGGAAGCATAGCCAATCTGTATCAGAAGCAGGACTTGAACCCATATCTTTATAGCGCTGTGGCCAGCTTTTACCCACTATACCATATTGTGTCCATAAGGTAGGTGGTGCAAATATACTCTGCCTTATTTTATTCATATGCAAACTCAGGCTAGAGAAGTGAAGGTTGTTGACAAGGGTCACTCAGCTAGTAAGTGGACCCAGATCCAAGTCTTATAATTCTTTATGCAGTTCAATTAAATTTAATTCATCAAACATTAGTTAATCACCTGCCATGTGCTCAAAGCACTGTGAGTCACCTAGGTGGTACAGTGAATAGGGTGCTGGGCCTAGAGTGAGGAAGACCTGAGTTCAAATCCAGCCTTAGATACTAACTAGCTTTGTTACCCAAGGGAAGTCACTTAACCTCTGTCTTCCTCAGTTTCCTCGACTGTAAAATGAGGATAATAGTATCTACTTCTCAACATAGTTGTGAGTATCAAATGAGATACTATTTGTACATATGTGCTTAGCAGATAGGCATTTAATGATGTTTGTTTACTTCTTTATTTCCCGTATTACTAAAGATATGAATATGAAAATGAAGTAGTTCCTGTCTCCAGGAAGCTTACATTCCAATGAGAGGTTATCCATGAATTCCAATAAATAAATACAAATTAATTACTTGAGAAAAAATATTAACTGCTAATAAATAATAACCTTAATTGTCTTTTTACTAAGTCACAGTTGCTACAATTTATCATCTCATGTTTTGGGTCTGCGTTCCGAAGGCGCAGACTGGAAGTAATTTTCAGCTATGTATTATACTTGCATTTGGGTAATCTACAGGGTGATGGATAATAGTGCCTGTGCACTGGGTTTGCAACAGCGAGGCCACCCTAAGCACAATTAAGTAGGAAAATGAAATCTAAAACAAATTTGCACTCAGAATTTTTTAATCAAAATAGAATCATATTAATGCAGCTGAATACTGGAATTTCTAATTCTTGTGTTTTAATTGGATATATTTTAAATTAAGATTTAAAGTAAACAAAACACAGGTACATTTAGGTTTCTTTCACTAATCTCTAATTTTTTCCCCTTACAGCTACATCTAATCTCCATTTTATCAGAGGCTGGAGTACATCTGACTCCTGAGACTTTCATGATTTCACAGAGTCACAGAATCTCAGTTGAAATGGTCACCAGTAGCCATCAAGCCCAATCTGTTCTTTAACAAATAATATATTCTAAAATAGTTTCAAATGGTCATTTAGCTTTTGCTTTCTGACCTCTACTGAGGAAAAATGGACTGCTTCCTATGGGAAGCCATTCCAGGTTTGGAGATCCCTAATTGTGGGGGAGAACTTCCCTATGGCAAATCTAAATTTCTAACTGTGTATTCTCTGCCCATTGCACCTAATTCTCTCATCTGGGGCCAAGCAGAATTAGTCTAATTTCTGTTTCATATGAAAGCCTTTTAAACATTTGAATACAACTATTCTATCTCCCCTAATTCTCTTTTCTGGCATAAACATGCCAAGATCTTTCAATGAATCCTCATATGTCACAATCTCAAAAACTTCAGGATACTGATTGTCCTCCTGTGGATACTCTATAGTTTCTTTTATGGTCACTCTCAAAATAACACAATACTGCAGACATGGTCTAGCCAAGTTAAAGAACTGTGAAACTTTCACCACTTTTAGTTTTGGGCTGCTATGCCTTTCTTGTTGTAGTGTGAAACAGTATTAACATTTTTGGCTAACATAAAATACTGTAACTCATATGGAAATAGAAGTTCAATAAAACCTCCAGAGATTTTACAGGTGGACTATTCTCTGACTATGCCTTTACTTATACTGAAGACACTGATTTTTTGAACCCAAGTGTAAGGCTTTACATTTATTGCTATTAAATTTAATCTTACTTCATTTAACCCAATATTTAAACCTGTTATTAACTTTTTAGTTTTAGATTATGCCTTTCAACTTAATTAATGATCTCACCAAGTTTTGCATCATTTAGAAATCTGATAAGGTGGTTATTTATGCTTTCATAGGGTTCACTGATTAAAAAGTTACTTAGCAGTACAGGGTCAAGCACAGATCCCTGAGGGAGACAGCATAATACAATGGAAAGAGTATTAGATTTGGAGTTGGAGTATATGAAAATGAAATGAAAAGAAAATCCAGCCTAGCTTGTCTCTGCATATAATTAATCACATCTAACATTCTAGTAATTTAAAAAAAATGATTAGTCTGCCTTACCATGTTCTTAATTAATAAGGTTATTTTAATCATCAGTTCCCATATTTGACATTTATTGACCAGCATTTTAATACAAGATTCATATATCTATATAGGTTAAGATTTATATGGATGTATGTTATATTATATATATAGTATAGTTATATATATATACATATAGTGTTTATAGTTACATAATCTATATATAATATTGTAGTTGTATATAATAGATATTCTTAGTTTTGCCAGAAATCAAAGTCAATTTCATCTGTCTTGAAAACCTGGATATTGTCAGGTTTTTAGTCCTGGCAACTCTTTTCATCCTCAATCATGTTTTTAAGATCACTTATAGTGACTCAGCAATAGTATATACCAACTCTTTTAGCATCTTGGTATCTTTTATTTGGACCTGGTAAATGAAGTCATTGGAGTACATAGATTCTCTCTTATGTACCTCCTACATGTTTTAGGTTTTAACTTCATCATTTTTTGGCAGATAAAATAAAAGTAAAATCAGAGTTGAGCAGCTTTGCCTTCTTTTTGTAGTTCCTTTTTATATTGCACATTCCAAAGGCTTATAATTTCTTTGATGCTTACCTTTATCCAAATATAAGTCAAACAAACAGCCTTTTTAGTTACACATAACATTCATTGGTAGTTTCAGCTCATTTTGAGCTTTAGTGTTCAGTACAATATTCTTTTTTGGGATTTCTCAGTTCTGTATTCATTCTTTCTTTACTCTCCTTTGCTTTCTTCTTCCATATACAGCTGGTCAGTGGATTTCCTGTGAATCTACATTGGTCTCTTTAGACCACTCACTCCTTTCATATAGGAAGTGCTTTTCTTCATTTTGTCTCCAAAAATCATCCTTGGAAGCAATTCACCTCTCCTGAAATTACTTTCCCTATAGAATTTTAGCCTATTTAATTCCACCAAGTTTTTCCCCCCTCTGAACCATTTTAATTCAGCTTTCCTGAAATCTTGGATGAGTAGAAGAGCCTCTTATCAGCATTAGTCTATCAAGCATAGATTGCTAATCTCCATTGGTAAAATGTGTTTCTTTACCAATGAGGTCTGCATAACCAGTGAAAATACAGGAGAGGATGTTCTGGGTTCAAACCACATCTCTGAAAATAGTTGTACTGACAATTTGCAAATTATTTAATCACTCTGAGCCTCATTTTTTATTCATAAAAGGGTGATAATATTATTTACTAACAGGTTTGGAAAATATTTAAATATCAAACAGAATTTATATTTGATTCTAGATGTAATAGACACTGATTTTTTTTTTTTGAGTGAGTGAGGCAGAGTCAGAGTGGTGGCAGGGTCAAACCTGCATTTTGAGAAAATCACTTTGATAGATCTGTGGAAGATGCATTAGAATGGATTAGAATGAGGAGAGACTTTGGAAGCAGGAGGACCAAATAAGAGGCTATCATAATAGGTCTGGAGAGAAGTGATGAAAGCCTGGATTAGGATAACGAAAGTTTTAATAGAGAGGAGGGATACATGTGAAAATGATGTTGTGGAGATAGAAATGACAATATTTGACCACTGATTAAATTTGTTGGGTGAGTGACAATGGGTAAACAAGAATTACTTGGTAGTTAAGAACTTGGAAGATTCGAATAATGGTGCTGCTTACATTGTAAAAGAATGTTGTTCATAAGAAAGGTGGATTTGGAGTCAAAATAGTGATTCAGATTTTCTGGTTGGAAGTCTCTAATAGGCAGATATGAAATTGGAATTAAAGGAATGGTAATTGAACCCACGGGAGCTGATGAGATCCCTGAGACAGAAAATGTACAGAAAAAATTAGAAGAGTTGTATAAGACAGAATCTTTGGTGATAATAGGATGACATGGATGATGCATTAACAAAGTAGATTGAAGAGTCATCAGAATAGTAGGAAGGGAACAAGAAAAAATCCATTTTTGTGAAGTCAGAGACAGTATTCCAACCCAAGTATCCCAAATCCAAATCCAGAACCTGATCTGCTATGCCATTGTGGCTCTAATAGCCATATCTCCTGGATGGATTAAATTAAACAAAAATTGAATATATTTGGAGTGATGAATCCATTAGGTAGCTATTACTTTTCATTTTTCTACTTGGGTATAGTTCAATAATCACTTTCTTCCTATAGTATATCCTAAGTGGCAGTAACTTACTGTTCAAAAATATTCCTTCATTCTGAGGAAATCTGAATTTAGCCTCAAAAGGCTAGAACATTTACCCTGATTTGACACTATTAACAGAACTATTCCCACTTCAGAGGCAGCTAGTATTGCAGTGGATGGAGTGGTGGGCTGCAGTTAGGAAGACCTTAGGTCAAATTCTCAAATCCTTACTACCTATGTAACCCTGGGCAAGTCACTTAACCTCTGTTTGCATGAGTTTCTTCAACTTTAAAATAATAGCACCTACCTTGCAAGGTTGTTGTGAGGATCAAATGAGATAATGCTTGTGAAAAATGCTTAGCACAGTGTTTGATATACAGAAGTCACTACACAAATGTGTATTCCCTTCCTCTCCCTTCATTTACCAGAAGAATGAAAATTGTTTATGTTTCCTCTAATGTTTTATCTCTTGAATCCTCATTCACTAATGTATCCTTACTATATTTAAAAAATAGTTTTACCTTTCTTTAGAGAATAGAGACAGTTTTTTTGGGGAACTACAAAACAGAGGTGCAGGTCAAAAAGTGCAAAGCTAGAAAACATTTGTCCAACATATGGTTGATTTTTTACCTTCTGCATATCTGGAAACTTAGTAGGTTTCCAATTCATGTGGAGTGCAGAGAATATAGGAGTAGCTATTTCTGGATAAAATCACAAGAGGAAGTTCCTCTGATATGTTATATAAATTATATTGTACAATGAATCCAGAATGTATTTCAATGAATGTAAGTATTCTTTGCTAACTGTCTAGGTATAATTTTCATATAGGTCATCATTGCCAATATAGGTTACCCAACATTGAAATATCACATGATACAATAGAAATGATGCCAGACTCTGAGTCAGGAGATCTGGGTTTGAGCGCTGAATCTGATATTCATTAGCTGGATATCTCCATTGGCAAGTCACGAACCTTTCAACTTCCTCATTGGTAAAATGTATACAATAACACTTGCACAACTTGTTTCATAGGACTGTGGCATGAAAAAAATGATTTGTCAAATATAAAGCAGTTTAGAAATGTTTGCTGCTTTACAAACATAACTTAAAATATCTGGAGGACTGTGTAAGGTACTAAAAAGAGAGCTAGGCTTGGAGTCACAGTATTTCCAATTTAATCTTGGTTCTGTAATTTATTACCTGGATAAGTTTCATGAAGGCAAGTCAAGGTCTATGTTCCCAGCATTCTTTTAGAGATTTTACTTTAGCCAAACTGTATTGGTGCTATTTCTTTAGGTATCATACTACAAAATTTCAATAATATATATTTTTTTCTTTTTTTGTTAGGCATGGTTATTTTAGTCCACTGAAAGCTTATAGTTGATCAGTGGCTTGGTAAATAGTTTTTGAAAGTAGCTATGTCTGAAAAATCATCACTCTGTGGCCATCTGGACAATAAACATTTCTTTAAATTTAGCTAAGTGGGATCTTGGATGACATTGTAGAGCTTGAATTTCAAATCTTTCTGTTTAGGTAGGCTCTTTAAGGATCCTCCTTCCAACTCAAGAACTATAATCATATGATCCCATGACATAATAGAATTGGTTCTCTGTTGATTTTGCCTTCAAAAACTCCATGTCATCCTAAAGCTATTATCAGATATTGGAGTAGAATGTTGGTGGAAGATTGAAACGTTAAAAAATAAGCCTACATGCTTAGTCTTCATATTTTGTGATGTACTTTATTTTACATGTTGTATATAATTTTCCTCTTAATGTGTTCTAAGCTTTGAATATAGTTTCTTTCTATTTTGGAGTTTGTTTGTTTTTTTTTGGTTGAAAACTACAGATGTATCTCTATAAAGAAATATGACTCAGCATTCAGGCAATTGTCTTCTAAGTGACTTGTAATGACCACCTTGAGTGCTTAAAGCAAGGTATGCCAACTCCTTATATAAAGGACATCAGTCTGCCACTCTACATTTCCTCCACATGGGAAAAACATGGCTAGTTAACATATGGATGATATTACTCTAGCATCTTCTCACTGATTATAAGAGAAAGGCATCATTATCATACACTTGAAAATGTGCCTTTATGATAAATTAGTTCCATCTCCATCTTTTTCTTCAGGATATCATATCTCAATTTTTTTTTTTGTTGTTTGTCAAAATCTAGCCTGAGTTGCATGAACACATGATCTGGAGTAAGATAATAAAATACATGTTCGAAATATAGGGCCACTCATGTGTAACTTTAACAGATAATTGGTGAGATTAAATGAAAAAGGAGTTAAAAACTGCACATTTTGTAACAAGGAATTGTTCTGCCTCAGTGAATGACAAGGAACAACTGCAGGAACTGACACCAGCAAAATTGTCAACCTTCTGCTGAGTGAGAGTCTGCACATGCTGCTTATTTCCTGTAAATTTCTATAGAGAAAGAGATAGATATATTCTGAGATGATACCTACAAAATTAGGCAAAGCATTCCATCTTGATATTGCCAATGATTCAAAATTCTGTGACTTTTAATCTTTTGTAAAGTACTTCATTCATTCATTCATTCATTCATTCATTCATTCATTCATTCATTTATTTATTTATTTGGTAAGGCAATCGGGGTTAAGTGAGTTGCCTAGGGTCACACAGCTAGTAAGTGTCAAGTGTCTGAGTCCAGATTTGAATATAAAACATTTTATAAGCCTTAAAATAAAATGAAAACTACTGAGGAAAGGAATGTAAGTGTCTATCCCCATTTTACAGATGAGAATACTGAAGCTCAAAGTTTGAAATGACTTGTCTAAGAACAAACAGCATATTGGCAGAAAAATCCAATATTAAGTCACACAATTTCAACCAGGGTGAGAGCTTAGAAATCACATAGTCTGGTCTTTTCATTTAAAATGTGAAGAAACTGAAGCCCCTCAATATTAAATGCTTCTGTCCAAATCATCAGTATTAGTAATTGGCTGTCTAAGATTCAAACTTAGGGCTCCTGAAACCAGTCCAAATCCAATGCTTTTATCATAGCCACCACTTTGATTAGGTTAACAGTCGTAATGACTCCAGGTTGCTAGCTAGCAATTATGAATGGGTCTCCAAAAAATAGTTCCTACTTCTGTGAACTAGGATTGTTACCATCAGTTTACTTGGCATACAGCAGGAGAAAGATCCAAGGGCTGGAAGTCAGGAAATCTAGAGTTTAATCTTAACTCTGTCACTAGCCATATGTGGGACCTTAGGCAGATCATTTCCCTAATCTAGGCCTCATTTTTCTTAATCTGCAAAATTATCAAAGATTTTACATGATCAAAGATACCTTCTTAATCCAAAATTCCATGAATTTATAAAAGATTGATAATTATTGTGTTAATTCTGCCAAAATTATTCTTTTGTGTACTCAAACTTTAAGTAATTAGTTTTCAAAAATATTATAGACAGCTCTCCATTTATAGTCATTTGGACTCCAGCAGTTGGTACTTGCCTTAGTATAATGTTTCATAAAAACAAATTTTATTTATATTATTTTGGCTTGCAGAGCTATTTCTGGTTATATAACTTTGTGAATTTGAGGGCTTATCTTGATTCCTGTTAAACAATCATTTAATATTTTATTTGCAGACTTCTGGTCTGTGTTTATCTTTTCTGTTGATCAAACTATAGTCCTAGAAAGCACTGAAAATAATTTGCTTTTTGACCTAGCCTTTCAAGTGCTATGCTGGAAGGCATTTTCAAGGAGTTGTATGACAGTAAGAAGTATGAGTTAAATTCAACAGTCTGGCCAAGTAAAGGTTTAAAAGAAACATACATGAAGGGCAAACCATATGTAATATTTAAAGGCAATGCAATATTAAAGTTGTCACAGTAATACAGGGTGGTAATGAAAATGCAGTGTAGAGTGATCCACATTTTTCTTAATATTCACAAAAAATCAAAATCAATGATATGCTACAACTTTCTCAAATTTATAAGCTATTATTTTTTAACAGAAGGAAAATTTTGGATGACATTTTCATCCAATTATGAAATTTATATTGATTTTTATTTTGTATGTAGTAAGAATAGCAGGTTATGTTTCAAAACCCTATTTGAATTGCTATAGTAGAAACATTTTTTCCCTGGCACCATGAGAGTCTGGAACGTCTTTTTTTTTTTAATTTGGTTTTATAGTTTGGAATGTATTTCGATACATTTTCCATATTTAGTATCTCAGATAGATATATTTGAATCATAGGTCTTGAAGATTTCAAATCTTGTCACGCTTTTTAAACATGGATAATTGCTTGTTCCTTCTCCCCATCAAACTATACCTTGACAATGAAATTTATGTATGCAATGTATTACATTAAAAATTACAATTGATTTATAATGCCACCAATAATGAGTTATATTGAGAATTATTGAGAATTTAAGTGTAGTAATTATGTTTAATAATTTATTGACAATATTCCAACATAGCTTCATAATGTATATTCATACATATTATGCATTATATATAGTATATGTACATTTATGTACATATGTATGTATGCATGTGTGTATATATAATTAAAATTTTTTTTAAATTTTTTCAGCAGTTGGGGTTAAGTGACTTGCCCAGGGTCACACAGCTAGTAAGAGTCAAGTGCTTGGTCTGAGGCTGAATTTAAACTCAGGTTCTCCTGACTATAGGGCCAATGCTCTATCCACTGCACCACCTAGCTGCCCCTTATAATTTTTAAAAAAAGGAAAAAAAAGTGTAGTAGATAGAGGACTGTCCTCAGAGTTAGGAAGATTAATCTAGACAAACCTTCCACCTCTGACATAAACTATGAGTATTACCCTGGGCAAGTGACTTAACCTCTTAGTGCTCTAGGCAAGCCTCTAAAACTATTTGATTCAGAGCAAATACCAATCTGCATTGATAGAGTGAGAGCAATAGTGAAAGCAAGGTATTGAGCAGATGAATGCATTCATACATTCTTCATACATTCTTTAATGACATAAAAATAGAACTAAATAGCTGACCCCATATTTAGAGTTTAAAATGAGATACTAATACCAGAGCACCATATCATTTACATTTCTATTATGTGATATAGAGACAACATGGACTGGTGAATGGAATTCCAGACATGAAATCAAGACCTGAGTTCACAAACCATCTCTGATACTTTCTAGCTATGTGACTCTAGGTAGATAAAACAATTATTCAATGTGCCTTAGACAGCTCCTTTGGATTCAAAGCCATAGATGGCTTGTCATTTGTGTTGGTGGAAAGAATTCCCATTACAGGAGTCATAGTTATACATTATGGAATATTAGCAACTACTTCAATCATGTCTGAATTTCAAAGGGTGATTTATGTGACTTGCAAAAATCTCTTGAAATGTTTCTAAAAGACCTTCTACTTAGGTATTTTTCCTACATATATTCACATACAATATAGTCTGTCAATTTAAAGGCACAAACCAGCTTGTGATATTGATATATTTATTTTCCTTTCTGAGACTCATTTTCTTCACACATAATAAATACAAAAAGTCTAGACTAGAAAATAAAAAAGGTTCCTTCTAGGTCTAAAATACTACAAATTCATAAACAGTGGGAATCTTTCTTTCCAAAGATGGTAGGTATTATATTGCCCTTTTCCATATCAGGTAATACAGAAGGTTTTATTTTTAAATTTTTATTTGTGTATTTTATTTAAGGAATAAAATTATGAATCTGTGGTAATATGACATGTATTTAGTAATATATTAGCTATATCATTAATATTTTCTTTAATTGGCATAAATTTCACAAATTCAACAAATATATCCAAGTCACTGTGCTGATAAGTGGGGATTCAAAAAAGCAAATGAGGTACTGCCTGGTTTCAAAAGACTTTGCATGTATTGATGAGGAAAAGAGATGTGCATTTTTACACAGGAATACTTCAATAAATTCCTTGGTAGGGGACATTCTACCCAATAGTTCAGAGTGTAAATCTTCCACACCACTACCTCTTAGATTCTTATTTATGCCTTTCTGCAAAGCCTACACAGGGGATACACACCATGAACTGGGGAGACTGCTCTTGATCTTGTGACAAGAGGATATCTCAAAACCTCTTTTTTATGAACCCTTCCCCCTTTTCACTCACTTTCTTCTCCATTCTCAGAGAAATCTCACATCTTCAGTCTCTCTCTATCCTATTATTCCTTCCCTGATACCCCAAACACACATAAAAGCCTAATTCTGAGGTGTTTCTCACCTACATTAAAACAAAACAACCAAGCCAAAATAAAACAGAGCAAAACACAACCACTCTGACCTCACCATTCCATCAACATACTGATGTATTACTCTTCTCCCTCTCACAGGTGAAAGAATTATGTATACTCATTGCATCCATGACCTCATACCTTGTAGCCTCTTCAACCCTTTTCAGCGTGACTTCTGATTCCATCATTAGGCTGAATTTGCTCCCTCCAAATTTACCAACAATCCATTAGCATCTCAGTTCAATGGCCTTTTCTCAGTTGTCCTCATTTCTGACCTCTTTGCATCAAGTTGACACTATAGATCATTCCTTCATCCTGGATCATATTCTCTTTAACTTCATATACTATGGGTATCTCAAACTATTTGCTCTTTTCTTTTTAAAAACTTTTATTTATTTTCCAGCTCTTTATTAAACATTCTCCCATTTAAAAAAATTCACAACAAATACTTGCATAGGTGTCCCCATTCTTTTATTTGGTGTAATCAGGAGAAAATAGAATTATAAAGCTCTTCTTTACAATAACACTGAGAAAACCAAAATCATTAATGTTTGAGGTTTATAATATTCAGGACCCTTACATAAGGGAGATAAGAATTAAAGATAACAAAAGAATGAATTTATAAAAAAAAACTATAAAAACAAAAAACTACAGAAATTAATATAGTAATTTAAAGTTTACAAAGAGGTTTATATATTTCATCTCATATCAGTTCCACAAAATCTTGTAAGTTAGGTACCCTTAGCATTATTATCCCTATTTTGCAGATGAGAAGCTTAAAGCTGAGAGGTTGATTTTTCCATGATCACAAATATAATAAGCATCAGAAGCAGAATTTGAACCCAGATCTTCCTCCAAATGCATCACTTTTCCTACCAAAAGAAATGTTACAAAGTCACACTCTTGGTTTAGACCAGGATTTCATAAAAGAGAACACAGCAGAAGGCCAAATGGCATTGCCCTCTAAAGGTTAGGGACAAATCCCTAGCATTCCTAACTTATCCCTTAATAATCCAATTATAGACCTGTCAGACATCAATCTATCTAAATCCATTTTAAATTTATACATATGTCTTCAGCCAGTACAGCCTCTAGAGGTAATATATTCCATATGCTTATTGCACATTACATTTTACCACCTATCTCTTGACCTTTCTTGTAGTTCTGATTTGATGGATTTTCATCATTATTACATCCACATGCCAACTATCCCCCAAATTAAAGTGTAGCACTAGTTATCTAGAAATTTGAGATTCTTCCACTATCAAATATATCTTATATCAATGAGCAAATATAATAAAAACATGAAGTGTAGTGTAATCTTTTGTCCAGTAATATGCAGAAACAGGGTTAATATCCACATTATATTTTAGGCATTTGTTCCATGTTCTGGTTGTGCATGTCATAGAACCTTGAATTTCAGAGATAGAAAGCACCCAAAGGATTAAGTCCCACCTATAACTGAGTGGTAAACCTCTCCACAGTGACTTTGACTAGTAGTTAACTTTCTTATATTCAAAGCATTCCAATATAAAACCTATTTCTTAGAGTTGGGATGGTGGTGGTGGTGGTGGAGAGAACCCTTTTTCTACCAAAGGTACTGGTTCTGGACTCAAATGTTCTGTCCTAGGGAAGTCTGACTCCAAAAGAGAGGTTTATTCCTATACTATCTGGCTCATCATGTTCATGCCAGAGTAAAATTCTGGAGAAAAGAAAGCAAACATTTCTAAGACAGAAAAAAGGAATGGCTCATGTCTAGCATCTACTGTAAAGAGATTAACAGGGTACCTTAGGTAATAAATGTGTAAAGTATATGATGTATAGAAGAGCTATTTATTTCCTCCAACATAAAATGAATGGTTAAAATACTTATTTCCTCTATTTGGTAAGTATTTAAAGCATAACATAGCAACTCATAACCACTCATAATCTGAAGAGTTTGGTAGGTAAAGTATTAAAATAAGAAACATTTTTAAGGCTCCTGAAGAGTCATTTCACTTTCACCTTAAGTTCATTCCCTCTGGCCACCTTTGTCACGGTCCAATATTTCTAGCAAACTAGGCCATCACTTTCAGTAATTCTCCTTACAGTGCTTATTTGCTTCTTTGTGGAAAGGTCAAGCACTACTGATTAACCATCACATGGAAACAGGACCTCTTACCCTCAAAAAATCACAAGGTTTCACCACAGTGAGAGACACCCATCTCCAGATCACTATTTAGTTACCTTTACTCAGAGAGAGAAACATAAAGCAAAAGAGTCAGCCAGAAACTCGAGGCAGAGATTCAGGCAAGTCTAAGCCACCATATATCTTAAAGTTGGTATTTCTGTGAGGAGCTAGAGGGTAATGAGATTTTAATTCAAAGAATGTTTACAGTCTTGACAAAAAAAGAAGCGAGTGTGATATCTAAAGTCATCTCTTTTTTAATGTTTCCTGAGTGGGCATCTCCTCTGGCTCATTGTCCAATCCTATTTGGCATAGCAACCTTCTTCCTCAGTCATGGAATCCAAAAGACCGATAAGGTTTCTTTATCCCTGTATGCCCTTTAGACATATATATCATTTAAAGTGGTCTCTTCATGTGGTTATAGTGAATGTCCTGAAGGCATGCTTATATCAGTGAGAAGTACCCATGACAGAGGATATCAAAGGAATATATATATATATACATATACATATATATAATATATATACACATATACACACATATACATATATATATACACATTTATGTACATATATACATACACATATATACATACACATACACATACACATACATATATATATATATATATATATATATACATATATGAAGCTTGGGTTATATCTTGTGTAGAAGTATGGAGTTAGAAAATCAGATGCCTAGTATGGGGAACAGCGGCAAGGAAACCAGATTTGCTAGACTGCAGAGAGCACAACGTGGGATTGGAGATATGAAATGTCTACAAGATAGAGTAATCCAGATTTTTAAAAAATTAATTTAATTTAATTTGGCAAGGCAATCAAGATTAAGTGACTTGCCCAGGGTCATACAGCTAGTGAGTATCATGTCTCTGAAGCTAGATTTGAACTCAGGTCCTCCTGACTCCATGGTCGGTGCTCTAGCCCCTGTGCTATCTATCTGCTCCAGTAATCTAGATTGAGAAAGACTTTATCTATGAAAAAGTGGAGTTGGCATTTTATTACAGAGGAAATAAGGAGTGACTGAAGCTCCTTAATCAGGGAGATGGCTTGGTCAGCCTGCTTTAGGAATATAGGTATCTGTGAAGGATGCACTGAAGAGGTTAAAGGACACTAATGAGAGCACAGAAAGTCCAATATCTTGGAGGAAAGGACACTGATTAAGAAGCTAGTACAATAGTTCAAGTAAGAAGTGAGAAAGACCTGATCTAGAACAGTAGTTATGTTAGTAGAGAGATGGGGATGGATAAGATAAAAGTTGTGGAAGTAGAGTTGAAAAGACTTAGCAATTGAATGGATATGGTTGGGGAAAGGTCAGTGAGGGAGAGTGAAGGATCGAGGATATTTTCTACAAAGACATTTTATAAATCAATAATGACTGGAAAATAAAGTATAGTGGATAGACAGCTGGCATTGAAGTAAAGAATACATCAATTTCAAATCCAGCCTCTGATACGTACTGACTATGTAATCTAAAAAATACAAACCAAAACAACAACAACAATAGCAACAAAAGCAGTATAGGCAAGTTTTTAAGACTGTAAGTTGCAGAGAAAGTATTGAAGTGTATTGATAAGGAGAAATTTTTCACTTGGAAATTACATGTACCAATAAAAATAACAAGTCTGATACTTATTTCTCTATTTTTAAAATCTATTTTATCACTTTAAAAATAGCTACTACTTTTATCTAATTTTATTCATCAATTCATAGTTTTTTATTTCAATTTGGTTTGCATTACTATTCATTGCAAGAATATCTTTTTTTGTTTAGTTGTGATTTCATGATTTTCTAGTCTTCTTGCATGTCTATTTCATTTATCTGAAATTTCTTTGTTCAAGGTGGTGTATAAATATGTAAAAAATTCCCTAAGGACAGCTTTATCAGCATCCCCAAAAAGTTTTGGTATCATGTCACAGTCTTGTAATTTTTATTTCATGAAAAACTATTATTTCTGTGATTTGACCCCCTATTTTTTATTAATTTATTTAATCTTGATTTGAATACTTTATTCAATGTCTCTTTGTTAATTATAAATTTGTTGTATTATAAGTAATGAATGTGTTTAATATTTCTGTGTTAGTGTTTTTGTTACTGAGATCTTTCTTTACTTGATGCCCCAACACATGGCCAGTTTTTTAAAGGCAACGTGTACAGGGCAGCATTTGTAAATTCCTTTCTATTCCCCTTCAGTAATCACCAGAGATCTATCAAATCTATCTTTTCTAAAATTCTATTTATGTCCTATCCTTCTTTATTTTTTAATCTTTTTGTTAGAATACTTTAGTTGTGAAAGGACCACACTAAAATCACTATTATGATTTAGTTGCCTATTTCTCCCTGTAATTCAATTAACTTTTTCTTAAAGTACTCAGATGCTATACCATTCAGTTCATGTATATTAACATCAATATCTATGGTATTCCAGGCATAATGTAGTTTACCGGTTTATATCTCTTAATGATGGCTTCTTTACTATTGTCTTTTCTGTGATCATGATTGCTAACTTTTTTTAGTCTTCTTGAAGGAATTCTTCTCCAGTCCCTTCTCTAATTTATAGTAATATAGAACAAGTTTTTTTATGAATTTATAGCTTTGATTTCTTCTTCTGCAAACTGCCTTTTCATATCATTTGACCATTTATCAACTGGGTAATGGCTCTTCTTTTTATAAACTTGGCTCAGTTCCCTATGTATTTGAGAAATGAGACCTTTATCAGGGAAAAACTGCAATTCCTCCCCCACCCCCACCCCCAGTTTCCTGTGTTCCTTCTAATTTCGGTTGCATTAGTTTAGTTTGTGCAAAAGTTTTTAAATTTAATGTAATCAACATTATCTACTTTATTTCCTGTTATACTCCCTATCTCTTGTTTGGACATAAACTCTGCCCTTATGCATAGACCTGACAGATACATTTTCCCCTGATCCCCTAATTTACTTATGATTTTACCCTTTAAGTCTAAGTCTTTTATCCATTTTGTCATTAGTGTAGTATACAGTGTAAGATGTTAGTCTATGCCTAGTTTCTGCCAAACTGCCATCCAGTTTTCCCAGCAAATTTGGTCAAATGTTGAGTTCTTACCCAAAGTTTGGATCTTGGGGTTTGTCAAATACTAGATTAATATGGTCATTTATTACTTTGAATTGTGTAGCTAATCTATTTCCACCGATTCACCATGCTATTTCTTAGCTTATTTCTTACCAGATTGTTTTGATGACTACTATTTTGAAATACAGTTTGAAATTTGGAAGTGCTAGGCTGCCTTCTCTTCTCTTATCCCCTTCCCCTCCTACTTCCCTATTGGGTAAGACTTCTATTACCATTTGAGTATGTATATATTTTCCCTTTTTGAAACAATTTAGGTGTGAATGAGGTTCAACTGTTGCCTGCCCCCCTTTTCTCCTCTACTGTAAAATATCTTCTTTTTGTATCTCTTTTATGTGACTTAATTTCCCCTATCCTTAATCTTTTTTCCCCCTTTCCCCAAGGCATCTGTCTTTCTTATTCCTTCATTTTTTTATGCCATTCCAATATAATTGAGTCATTCCTGCATGCTCTTTCTATATAGAGTATTTTTAACTGCCCTAATAATGATAAAGTTCTTAGAAGGTATGTGTATAATCTTCCCATAAAGAAAGGTAAAATGTTTAAACTTATTGTGTCCCATATTATTTCTCTTTCATGTTTACCTTTTTATGCTACTCAAGTTTGTATTTGAAAGTCAAATTTCTATTCAGCTCTCATTTTTTTCATAAGGAATGCTTGAAAGTGTATTATTTCACTGAATACCCATTTTTCCTTAAACTGTTATACTTAGCTTTTTAAAAAAAATTATTTTTAATTTATGGAACAAAGCAAGCATTTCCATAACATAGTACAATAAAAAAGATGATTATATATGAAACTGCAAATCTGCTACACAGAACTAGCTATTCCTTTCAAATATACAACAAAATTATCATGTAAATTTTTTTTTCTTCCCTTCCCATACTAAATATAACTACCATTAGATACAAATAGGTATGTATATACACACATATACATACATATATATATGCACATGCATATATATCATATATAATAAGTAAAATTATTATATACATACTTCTATTTATAAGTTTTTTTCCCTGGATCTGGATATTCTCTTCCCTCATAGGTCCTTTATAGATGATTTGAGTATTTATAGTCCTCAGAATAACTTGGTTGTTCACAGTTATTGTTCAAACAATATTGTTGTTACTATATGCAATATTTTTTTGGTTCTTCTCATTCCACTCTTCATTATTTCATGCATGTCTTTCCATATTTTTCTGAAATCATTGAGCTCATAGTTTCTTATAGCACAGTAGTTCCTTCACAATCATATATCACAACTTGTTCAGCCATTCATCAATTGATGGGCATCCCTGAAATGTCCAGTTCTTTGGCACTGCAAAGAGAGTTGTTATAAGCATTTCACAACATATAGGTTCTTTTTCTTTTCCCCTAATCATCTTTGGAAATAGACCAAGTAATAGTATTGCTGGTGTATTTATATCTCTATCTATCTATCTATCTATCTATCTATCTATCTATCTATCTATCT
>NW_020954619.1:41523092-41570255 GCF_900497805.2 Vombatus ursinus | reverse complement strand
TCTATCTATCTATCTATCTATCTATCTATCTATCTATCTATCTATCTATCTATCTATCTATCTATTTTATTTGCTCTGGCATGTCTTGCCTTCATATGGTACTAGACCATGAAGGAGCACCCTGTGCTCTGCTGTCCTCCATGTCAAGCTGGTCATGATGTCAATTTAGAGTAGTCCCAGTCTATAATCCCATGCTACCCCATCTCTTTATTTCACTTCTATTACACTGAATGGGATGCTAACCAAAAACCATTATATAACTGGAATCTAACTGCTGGCATTTCAGGGTTCTTACTAGGGCTGAGTAATTACCATAGAAATCACAGACCCCACAGTCTCCCTCATATATACCACCAACACTGGTCTTTTCCTTCATTGCTGTTACATCCCCTCCCCTACCTTATCACATAGGCAATGAATTAGAATTATGGTTATTATGTTGATTATTATTATATAACATGATCCTTTAGAAAGAGCATTTAGCTTATGATCAGGTGATCTACATTTGTATTTCAGCTCTTATGCTATTTA
Organism: Vombatus ursinus; assembly: GCF_900497805.2. Taxonomy (NCBI): domain Eukaryota; kingdom Metazoa; phylum Chordata; class Mammalia; order Diprotodontia; family Vombatidae; genus Vombatus; species Vombatus ursinus. The sequence continues at coordinate 41,569,724 of NW_020954619.1, read as the reverse complement.
TGTGACCTTATGCAAATGACACATCAGCCTCAGTTCCCCATCTTAAAATTGACAATTACACTTGCTGTACCTGCCTCACATATTTGTTGTGATTAAATCATTTTGCAAATGTTAACATGAATTAGGAGCTATTATTAATTGTTTTGAATTTAACCTTTTATATCATCCTACTTTATGAATTATATTAGATGTTTTCAGTTATCATGATCCAGATTGATAATGGAATCAATCTATCAACATTTATTAAGCACCCTACTATCTTCCAAGCACTGCACTAAAGTACTGGAAGGATGTTAGAGTAGAAACTGAATTACTTGATGGTGCTATTTACCCTCTCCTTCCCCCACAAGACACTCAAACCCCTTCCAAGTTAATGTTTGCTGCTCTCTGAATCAAACACTGTATGAAGGATAGTTTATAGCAATGTGAAAAGAAATGGAGGAAAAATGCTAATGAAATATTCTCAACCTGGTTTGTGCAATGGCTCCCAAGGGAATCATACATATTTCCCCCTGCACTTTCTTTTGCAAATAAGCAAACTGTAGATTCAATCTGCATGAACTCAGTGACACAGCTGTGCACTCAGACGCAATATGTTTCAGCAGCTTTTCTTGGGTGCTCTGTTTTCTGTCATTTTTGGAAAATATGAATAATCTCAACAATTTAGCCCTATTCCATTTAAGATTTCAGACACTTGGTCCCATTTGTCCAATCACAGGTACTTTTGTGAAGAGGTATAGAGAGTAACCTCCAAAATTGGGGTTCCATTCATTATTATAAATATTGTCTTAGCTTTACTTTGATATGACATTTCCACATCAGCCTTTATGATAATGGTTAAAGATTGTTTGTTCTTTGGTCAGGGTTCCACCGTATGAATGAATGAATGAAAAAGCATTTATTGAACACTAGTTATGTTCAAAGCACTCTGCTGAGTGCTGGGGAAATAAAGAAAGGCAAGATCATCTCTGATTTCAAGGAGGTCAGATTCTAATAGGGGGAAACAGAACATAAAGAAATTTCCAGCTATCGATGAGAAAGGAATGCATCATGGTACTTAGAATCCAAAATTTTCTTTAATGTCGTTTCCATTAATAAAGCCATATGCATTTTTGCTGTTGATCCATTTGACAGTGCCAAGGTCTTTAGTCGAGAGATCATTCTTTTCTGGTCTTCAGTGACTGTGTTGTTACAGCATAAGCAGAGGGAGCTGCCAAGTTGCATTTATATGTGTTGCTTCACTAGTCTATGGTTTTGAGTGGCAGGCTGAAATCAGCCACAGTGGTGTTTATGTAGGGGGTGGTTCTACTGATTTAAAGACTCTAGTGTAGTCTTGCCCTTTAGTGTCGATTGATTGGTGGTAGTAGATAGAATGTTGGATTTGGAGATAACTATCCCTGGGTCTGCCTGGCATGGTGGCACAGGGATGTAATTCCACCATCCTAGGGGTTGATTCTATCTCACTTCTTGAACTTGGTTTTGAGTTTTTGTGAGGTATATTGACCAGGTATCTACACTAAATTCAACACTAATATAATGATGCCTAATTAGCAGTGGGAGGGGGCCCATAGGTAGCTCCTGTACTTCCAGACTGGCAGAAGTAGGGAAATCCAATTGTTTTAAGTGTGTTGAATTTAAATCCTGCCTAAGGCAATTACTACCTATCAGGAGTTGGGAAAGTCAGTACCCTTCTTTTTAATCCTCAACCTGTTCATTTATTAAATGGAGGAAATAATACCTAAACCAATTTGCAGATAGAGTATAAGTTACTTCATGGTGAGGACTATTTCTTTTCCCAGTGTCTGGCACACAGTATGGCTGACTGTGGAATAAGTAATAAATGCATATTGACAGACTTCTTGATTAATGCCTATCTTATCTAGCTGTTGAAATACTGAAATGAGATGTTTGTGAGGTGCTTTGCAAACATTGAAGGGTTATATAAGTATCAGCTGTTATTTCTTACTAATGTCATGCACCAATAAGCCACAATTGGGTGAGTAACAATAGTTAACAGTGATGTCATGATACATTGGTAATTAAATGATGGTACACATTGCATTCATCTACACCTTCCTAACCTATGAATTCCTCATTCCATAAATATGACAGAGAAGATAGTATAGAAACCATCTGGAGAATAATGAAACAATGTTATAATGATGATGATGGTGATAAGTTTTCCATTAGTGCACTTATTGTAGCAAGGAGTAAACTGGTGTTCCTGAAAGATATACTAGTGGAGAAAAAGCTCTGGCAGGTCTTGGACATTGTGAGAGGTTTATTTTCTGATTTCCTGATTTCCTTTGTTCAGTGAGCCTCAATATACATCTAACATAGTGGCTAGAGGCAATTGCTACAAAGTTCAAGTTTAACACTCATTTATTAGTATCCTACTATTGCCAGGCTGATAAATGATAGGGATCCAAAAAAAAATATCCTGCTTTCAAGAAGCTCACAATCTAATGGGTGAGGCTACATGCAAAAACACCACATACAAATAAGATATATACAGATTAAATTGGGTATAATGTCAAAGAGAAAGCCCTAAGATTAATGAGAAATAAGGAATTCTTCTTTCTAAATATGGTATGTTAGCTGAGACATGAAAGGAGCCAGAGTAGCTAGGAGGGAGGGAGGAAGGGAAAGAGACAGAAAGAGAGAGAGAGAGAGAGAGAGAGAGAGAGAGAGAGAGAGAGAGAGAATGAGAGAATGAATATGAGAGACAAGGAGAGAATGAATATGATAGTGGTAGGAGATAAAGAAATGGTTTGGGGAGAAAGATAGTGATTTCAGTTTTGGACATGTTGAGTTTAAGATGGGGGCAACCCGTTAAAGATATCAAATAACCAGTTGAAGATGCAAGTCTGGAGGTTAGAAAGGAAATTAAGACTAAATAAGTAGATCTGAGAATCATCTGCAGAAAGATTATAATTAGATCCATGAAAGCTGATAAGATCAACAAAAGAATTAACATAGAGGAGAAAGAGCATCCAGTATAGAGCCTTGACTTTTACACATTTTTAAAAATATGACCTGAATTTAGAGTCAGGAAAGGAGACTGAAAGTTTATGGTTAGTCAAGTAGGAGGAGAATCAGGAGAGAGCAGCACTGTTTTGAAAACTAAAGACTTTTTCACACAAATAAAACCAGATCTAAATAATTGGAAAAAATATCAGTTGCTCATGGGTAGGGCGAGCTAAGATAAGAAAAATGACAATTTTACCTAAATTAATTTATTTGTTCAGTGCCATACCAAACTACCAAAAATTATTTTATAGAGCTAGAAAAATAATAACAAAATTCATATGGAAGAGCAAAAGGTCAAGAATGTCAAGGGAATTAATGAAAAGAAATGCAAGGAAAGGTGGCCTAGCTGTACCAGATCTAAAACTGTGTTATAAAGGAGCAATCATCAAAACTACTTGGTACTGGCTAAGAAATAGAGTGGTGGATCAGTGGGATAGGTTAGGTACACAAGATACAGTAGTCAATGACTATACTAATCTACTGTTCGATAAACCCAAAGACTCCAACTTCTGGGATAAGAACTTAATATTTGATAAAAACTGCTGGGAAAAAAAAAACTGGAAAATAGTGTGGCAGAAACTAGGCATAGACCAACATTACATCATATACCAAGATAAGGTCAAAATGGGTTAGACATAAAGGGCAATAACATAAGCAAATTAGGAAAGCAAGAAATAATTTACCTGTTAGATCTATGGAGAAGAGAAGAATTTATGAACAAATAAGAGATAAAGAATTTTATGAAATACAAATTGTATAATTATGATTACATTAAATTTAAAAGATTTTGTATGAACATAGCCAATGCAACCAAGATTAGAAGAGAAGCAGAAAGCTGGGGAACATTTTTTTTACAGTGTCTCTTATAAAGGTCTAATTTTCAAAATATATAGAGAATTCAGTCACGTTTATAAGAATACAAGTTATTCCCCAGTTGATAAATGGTCAAAGGATATGAACAGGCCATTTTCATATGAAGAAATTAAAGCCATCTATATGAAAAATCACTATTGATTAGAGAAATGCAAATTAAAACAACTTTGACAGATTTCACATATTAGATTGGCTAATATGACAAAAAATAATAAATGTGGCAGAAGATGTGGGGAAAATTGGAACACTGATATATTGTTGGTATAGTTGTGAACTGATCCGACCATTCTGGAGAGCAATTTGGAACTATTTCTATAAAACTGTAAAACTGCATACCCTTTGGTCCAGCAATACCACTACTAGGTTTGTATCCCAAAGAGAGTATAAAAAAAGGAAAATGACCTACATGGACAAAAATATTTATAGCACCTTTTTTGTGGTGGCAAAGAATTAGAAATTGAGGGGATGCTCATTAGTTGGGGAATGGCTGAAGGAGTTGTGGTATATGAATATAATGGAATTGTACTATTGTGCTATGAGAAATGATAAGCAGGTGGATTTAGAAAAAAAAAACAACCTGGAAAGACTTGTATGGTCTGATGCTGAGTGAAGTGGGTGGAACCAAGAGAACATTGTACACAATAACAGCAACATTGTGTGATGACCAACTTTGATGGACTTAGTTCTTCTCAGCAATACAATATCTAAGACAATTCCAAAAGACTCATGATGGAAAATGCTATCCACATCTAGAGAAAGAATTATAGAGTCTGGATGCAGATTGAAGCATAGTATTTTCTTTTTTGTTTGTATTTTTCTTTCTCATGGTTTTTCCCTTTTTTCTGATTCTTCTTTCACAATATGACTAATGTGGAAGTATGTTTAATATGTATGTACATGTATAGCCTATATCAGATTGCTTGCTCTCTTAGGGAGGGGGAAGAGATTGAAGGAGGAAGAAAAATATTTGGAACTCCACATTTTATAAAAGTGAATGTTGAAAATTAAAAAAAAGAAAATAGAGAAAGGAAATTTTCATAAAGAAGGTGATAGTGTCAAAGACTATAGAGAAGTCAAGAAGGAAGAGGGTTTTTTTATAAAAAAAAGGTAATGGGATTTAGTCATTAAGAGATAATTGATAACTTTGGAAAAACTGTTTTATTTGAATGAATGATGAGTACAGAAGTCAGAGTACAGAGATTTAAGAAGAGGAAAAGCAAGAAGTGGAGGAACCATTTGAGGATGGTCTTCTTAAATAGTTTAGCTAGGAAAAGTTTGGGGAAATAATAGGATGATAGATAGAGGGGATGGGCAGATCAAGTGAGAGTTTTTTGAGGAAAGGGGAGACATAGGAATGCTTAGGCATATTTTCTAGCTCTATAAAATGCTAGGCAGCAAGGAAAAAGCCAGTAGTGAAGGAAATATTGGAGGGGAACAATAATCTGTTGGAGAATATATTATGAATGGGATAACTTATGCAATTGATTTGCCAAGAGAAGAGTTTGTCTTTACAAGTAAAATGACCATCTTTTCATGTGAGACAGAGGTAAAGAAAAAGTTATCTGAGTGATGTGAGATGAAAAAGGAGGAGCTCTCAAGAATGTCTTCAAGTTTTTCATTAATATAAGAGGTAAGATTTTCATATGAGAGAGTGGGGTGAGGGGAGGCATGGAAGATTTGAGGAAGGATGAAAAATATTTGGAAGTGGGACAGTGAATCAATTTTGAAGATATTAAAGGGTTGCCTTGCCATAACAAGGACCCAGTTGAAGTTATGTACCATCATTGATAGCAGACTGTCAGCACCATTTCTTGATATTTTTCCAGCTTTATTCAGAAGCAAAAGAGAAGTGAAGGTAATAGATGTTGAGAATGATTCAAGGCTGCATTGGCAGGGAAATATCAGTGATAGGATAAGGGGATGAGGGACATCAGGGGAGAGGGCAATGTAGAGTTGAACTGGCTTACCAATTTAGAATGACAGAGAGTATCCACACCTCCCTGCTCTGTACTCAACCATATGGTCGTGTAACAGGTGTGCTGCTGAGGATATTCTGACTTTTGAGCAAGGGAAATAGGCTGTTCACTTCCTACATTCATTGGTTCATCACTCTCATCTTGCCTCCCCAGGCAAAGTTATTAATTACTGCAATGATTCTTTTGGCTAGAATGTCCCAAAAGGAGAGAGGTAGAGAAGTAAAAAAGGTAATATCATTGTGCATATATTTTTGGGTATGGAATATGTTTATTTCCACTCAGAAAAGGGAATGAAAGGCATAAAAGAATATAGTATGTGTTATATAATGTTTAGAAGAAAATCCATAGATATATTAATATAGTATAGAAGGTTGCTAGCTAATAATAAAACCTTTTTGGGATATGAACAACTTTTGTAATGTGGCTACTTAACCAAATTGCATTTCACCTCTATTGAGCACAGTACAAAATTTTTCTGGTGATGACTGCTCTCTATCTTATGTTCTCCTAGCCATTCACTCATTCCTTCTGTTGCTGCTAAAATTAAACAATTTTCAGTCAACTCTGCCTAAGTGGTTAAGTGCTCTGTGGAGAGATCCACTGCCATTGCATTGGGGTAGGGAAGGGCTGTTCTTTTCTATTCTAAAAAAGTTATGGGATACCTAAAGAGGATTTTCAGCTAGAAGCTTCTTCTTTTGTAAAATACAAAATTGTGCACTGTTTCTGGTTCCATGAGGTGGGCAGGATGACCAAGCACCCTTTCAGTGTCTATCATGTAATTCTCAGGCACAAAGAAGACCTTCTATTGCATAGCCACCATATAGTCAGGGCCAGTGAGGAACTTCATCCCCACAGGTTCAAGCAATCAGTCACCTTATCCTTGAAGTCAAGGAATTTTCTTGGGCCATGCTTAGATGATCTGTAGAGGCTCATTTAGTCTTGCTATAAAGAGATGACTATAGGGTGATCAGTTAGTTTTTCAGCCATGGTGACCCTTGAAGACAATTTACTAAGTTATAGCAACCTCCTATTCATAGTTTGAGTTGGGAGAGGGTGTACCCACAAACATACTATCACCAATTCTTATTAATAATTAAGTTAATTAATAGTCACTAGTTCTATAATATTATAAGGGTTAGAGAGAATTTATTACTTATTCAAGGAACTTGTGAGGTATCTAGATATTGTAAGCCTTATTATATTTCATCATTTTCCTTCTTTTGCAGATGAATGAACAAAAAGTTTTATTAAGTGTTTACTATGTGCCAAACACTATGATAATTTGCTGGGGATACAAACTGAAAACTCAAAACAATACCTGCTCTCAATAAGCAAGCACTATAATTTTGGAAAACAAAAAAGCAGATAGAAATGTCCATAATTCCTATGGATGCAAAAGGATAAGAGATGGCAAGGCACACAGGTATTTAGTCTATATGGGTAATATATTAGGATGTTAGAACCAGACAACTGGACCTAGAGGCAGTTCAGATAAGTCCTAGAAGATCTTATAATATAGTTCCAGGGTAAAGGTAAGGCCTAATGGTCCTCCCTCTTATCAGAAGGAATGGGGATTTTGACTCTTTTCTCATGGAAACCATGTAAGCAGTCAAGCAGTTTGGGAAAAGAAGAAGGTATCTATCTTGCTTGGCGGAAGCTCTGGTGGTAGTGACTTATTCTGCCAGATAACGAGTTAGTGATCAAATAAGTGACAAGATGTGTCATGGATAAAAATTGAGCACAATTTTGTTTTTTCCAAATTTGGTACAAAGAACTTGATGATCTAGGATAGAATCTTATAGTTGTAAAGGGGAAGTTTATTTATCTTTGGTTAGAATTTTAGAGCTTAAGAATGGCCTTTAGATCACCCTCCTAATTTTCAGATGAGTAAATATTTAGTTAGTGGAAAAGCCAGGATTAGAACCGAGGTCTTCTAATTTGCATTTCAGTCTTTTTTTCATTATGTTGCTTTCCAAAAGTTACAAAGAAGGTATTATCCAGATTGGACCTGGGATCTCTTTTCATCTGCCACCCACTGATGTGTACATCTTTTTTTCTTAATTCTATGAAGTTGAACAAAAATGCAATTGGTGATGGATGGAAAGAAATTTCTAGAAATGTTCTTCATGTCTTTCATTGTGTTTCAATTCAACAAACTTTTATTGATTGTATTTTTCAACAAAAATACTCCTTTGTCATTATGCATCTAAAGATTTTCCATGGATATTTGTGGATTTTCTCTTATATCTATATGTATCTTTGTAAGTGCACACCGAAAAAAAAAAGTAGAGTAGATGAGCTATAGATGAAGAATCTGGTCAATGCAGACCAGTTGTGAATTTGGCTTAATCTGAATTCTGTCATTCTCACCACTTCCTTAAATCATAAGTCTCCACAGATTGCCTCTCAGGGCCTAAGGCAGTATACTAGGAACTGTATAAAATTAGTCAAAAATGCAACCTCTGCCTTAAAAGGCCTTATACTTCCAGTGAAATTAGAGACAGTAGAGATTCAAAGAAGGAAAGTGAAAGCAATGTGTAAGACACTTCTTCAGAAAATAATGTTTATTATCTTTGCTTCTGTTTGTCTCTTCTTAGCATCACCATTGAAATTGTCTTACTATATCATGTCCCTGGTTATTGTGGTTGAAAATGGAAGAATAATATCTAAGGAACTTAAAAAATAGGCATTTCAATATTTCTTAATTCCCTTTATAAGTTACTACTTTTTATTCAGAATGTAGAAATTAGGCTTACTTGCCGTTCTACCTTCAGCCATGTTGAGGACAGAGTTGATTTAATAGATCTTCAAAAGGTCCCATGATGAGGGTGATTCAAGGAATTAAATAAGTAATTTTTATCATGAAAAAATAAATTTAGTGATTCAACTATTGATCTTTAACTATGTAATTATGAGAGAATTAATAGCAAATTCTGTGTGTGTGTGTGTGTGTGTGTGTGAGTGTGTGATTTCACAGCTACATGTAAGATGGAAGGCTCAGGTTTTGAGAGAGAGAAAGGAAGGAAGGAAGGAAAGAATGAGAGGAAAGAAGGAAGAAAGGAAAAAAGTAAGAGATTAAAAGCATTATCCAATTTTTTTGTTCTTCATAACCAGCCAGATAAAATATATGTTTCCTATCATTAATTGTGCCAAGTGTTGAAGAGGTGAAGCAGCATAGTGTATTATTGCAAAAGCCAGTAGACTGGGAGTAAGAAACTTGGGTTCTAGTAACAGCTCTGCCAATAATGACAACATGACCTTGGGCAAATTAATTATCTTACTTAGCACTCAGTTTTATAGGATCACAATACATCTTGCTGGGGGAAAAAACAACCACCAAACCAAACCAAACCAAACCAAAACATTAGATGGGAATACTAAGTCAAAAGGGGAAATTACTTATTCATGACACAGCTGGCCTTCTAACCCAAGTCCTCTGATTTCTTTAGGCCACATCTGCAAAACTTGGGGAGGGATGGGTTAGATGAATTTTAAAAGTTCTATGTGTAGTACATGTGAGCTCAAATTGAGGTTGGAGTTCCTTATTCTAATTGCCCCTCACACTGAGAAACGGAATCAAAGGCTTGGCTGCTAATGCTCCTCAGTGTCCAAGGAGTAGCCCTGAGAGGCAATGGGGGTATCCTACTGCTGTGATTCATGAGGCCCCTGCTAATACCAATGCACTTCCTGCCATGATTGTGTGTTATTTATTAATCACCCAGAATTAATTAGCTTTTAGAAAGAGACATTTACTAAGGTAGTGTAGAAAAACAGTTGATACCAAATGTCTCCCTAAGTCTGTGATACATTTTCTTACAAATACATATCAAATCCAAAGGACAGTGGGTTCAAGTTTAGAGAAAACAGGCAGCAAAGTGGTAACTCAGAACTCCCAGTTGTGAAGTCTTTTCTTCCTTCCAGTGGGGTTCAAGAAGTTACCCTCAAGCATGGTTTAGCTTCTTTTTTATTTCATTTGATTTTTAATTTAGTATTTCATTTTTCCCCAATTACATGTAAAAACAATTTTTAACAAATTCTCTCCCTCCCTCCTTCCCATTTCCCATCATTGAGAAAGCAAGCAATTTAACACAGATTATACATGTGTAGTCATGCAAAATGTTTTTCCATATTAGTCATGTTGTAAAAGAAAACATCCTTGTTTTCATTTTAAAACTTTTCCTTTTTTACTCTTTCCATCTTCTGGCACTCACTGAGAACTTTCTCCCTCCTGATGATATAACTTCTCTGGATACTTTTTCTAGGACTGGTTACATTTTTAGTCAATCAAAATTCTGGCTGCAGTTCTCTATTGACCCCCAGGATTTTCATCCATCCTCAAGGAATTCAGTATTTGACTCACTGTCTTTCTGTCCTCCTCAACTCCTGCCCTCATACCAGGGCATTTTGAGATTTAATTTAATTTTCCTCACATTATTCATCTTCTATGATTTACTCCTCCATTTCATCTCAACTGTACACAGAGATGGCTATATGCTTGATCTTGCCGTCACTCATAAGTATTCTATTCTCATGATCTCTAAAATTAATTTATTTTATGATAATCTTTATTCCATCTTTCCTTTTGCCAAAACACTCCTAACCCTATTCTTGGTCCTCACTGTGACCTCCAATATCTCTATGCCTCACTTCAGTTATTTCCCATGCACCCCCTACATTTGCAATAACCTCCCCCATTCCCTATTTTGATTCTTTGGAGAACCAGTTAAATTCTACACTATCTTTGACACCCACCCCCTTATAACCAAAGATGCCTGGAAAAGCCTCAACTTTGGATTATTCCCATCAGTGTCCTGATGAACAAAACTGGAGAAAATCTTGAAATTATATCCACTACAAATTTATATTGTACAATCTCAAATAGGCCCTTACCATTTTAAGACAATCCTTCTATACCTCCCTAATGAAATTCACTGTCTCACTCGCCACAGCAGCTTTTTAAAACTTTTCATCTCCTGTCAAACTTTCTTTATTTTTCCCCATTTCTTTTTTTATTTCCCCCCATTTACATGTAAAAACATTTTTAACATTCATTTTTAAAACTTTGAATTCCAAATTCTATCCCTGCCTCCTTTTCAATCTGCCTTATTGAGAAGGCAAGCAATTTAATACAGATTATACATGTGAGGTCATGCAAAACATATTTATAATAATAATGTTGTGAAAGAAAACAGACAAAAAATCCTCAAGAAAAATAAAGTAAAAAAAGTATGCTTCAATCTATATTCAGACACCATCTATTATTTCTCTGGGGATGGATAGCATTTCTTTTCATCCTAAGTCCATGAAAGTCTTAGATCATTGTTTTGTAGAGAAAAGTTAAGTCATTCATAGGTGATCATCTCACAATATCGCTGTTAATTTGTACACAGTACCGTTGACTTTGCATCAGCCCATGAAAGTCTTTGCAGGTTTTTTTCTGAGAGCATCTTGCTCATCATTTCCTATAGCACAATAATATCCTATCATAATCACACACCTCAATTTGTTCAGCCATTCCCCAATTGATAGGCATCCCCTCAATTTCCAATTCTTTTCCACCAGAAAAGAGCTGCTATACATATTTTTGTACATATAAGCCCCTTTCTGTCTTTTTTAATCTCTTTTGGGATACAGACCTAGTAGTAGTATTGCTAGGTCAAAAGATTTCATGGTTTTATATCCTTTTGGGCATAGTTCCAAATTGTTCAACAGAAAGATTGAATGAGTTCACAACTCCAACAACAGTGCATTAATGTCTGATTTTTCCCACATCCTCTCCAACATTTGTCATTCTCTTTCTCTTTCCTATTATCCAATCTAATAGTTATGAGATAGTACCTCAGAATTGTTGAATTTGCATTTCTCCAATCAATAGTAAGTTAGAGTATTTTTTCATATGGCTATAAATAGCTTTGATTACTTCATCTAAAAACTGTTCATATCTTTTGATCATTTATCAATTGGAGAATGGCTCTTATTTTTATAAATTTGACTCAGTTCTCTCTATGTTTGAGAAATGAGGCCTTTATCAGAGAAACTTGATTCAATATTTTTTTCATATTCACATACAGTTGTTAACTGTATTTCCTTCCATCCTTCTCACCTGTTTATTCTATTATGTCTTTCTCATTTCACCCTGTCCCTCCTCAAAAGTCTTTTGCTTCTGACTTTCCTCTCCTCCAATCTGCCCTCCCTTCTATCACCCTCCCCCTTCTCAGACTCTCTTCCCACCCTGCCACTTTCCTGTAGGCTAAGATAGATTTCTCTACCCAATTGAGTGTGTATGTCATTCCCTCTTTGAGCCAATTCTGATGAAAGTAAGGTTCACTTACTAGCTGTCACCTCCCCCCTCTTTTCCTCCACTGTAAAAGCTTTTTCTTGCCTCTTTTATGTGAGATAATTTATCTCATTCTACCTCTCCCTTTCCCTCTTCCTAGTACATTCCTCTCTCACCTCTTATTTTTATTTTTAGATATTATTCCATCATATTCAACTCACATCTGTGCTCTCTGTCAATATATACTCTTTTTAATAGTTCTAATAATAAGAAAGTTCTTATGAATTACAAGTATCATCTTCCTATGCAGTAATGTAAATAGCTTAATCTTATTAAGTCCCTTTCCTGTTTACCTTTTTATGCTTCTCTTGAGTCTTGTATTTGAAAGTCAAATTTTCTATTCAGCTCCGGTCTTTTCATCAAGAATACTTGAAAGTCCTCTACTTCATTGAATATTCATTTTTTCCCCTGAAGTCTTATACTCAGTTTTTTTTTTGGGGGGGGTATGTGATTCTTGGTTGTAATCCCAGCTCCTTTGCCCTCTGGAATATCATATTCCAAGCTCTCTAATCTTTTAGTGTAGAAGGTGTTAAATCTTGTGTTATTCTGATTGTGGCCCCACAATACTTGAATTGTTTCTTTCTGGTTGCTTGTAGTTGTTTCTCCTTGATCTGGGAGCTCTAGAATTTGGCTATAGTATTCCTGGGAGTTTTCATTTTGGGGATCACTTTCAGGAGGTGATCGGTGGATTCTTTCAATTTCCATTTTACCCTCTTGTTCTGGAAAATCAGGGCAGTTTTCCTGGATAATTTTTTGAAAGATGATATCTAGATACTTTTTTAAAACATGGCTTTCAGGTAGTCCAATAATTTTTGACTTGTCTCTCCTGGATCTATTTTCTAAGTCAGTTATTTCTTTCCAATGAAATATTTCATATTGTCCTTTATTTTTTCATTCTTTCTGTTTTGTTTTATTGTTTCTTGATTTTTCTTAAAGTCATTAGCTTTGATTTGCTCAATTCTATATTTTAAGGAATTGTTTTCTTCAGTGAGCTTATGTACCTCCTTTTCAATTTGAACAATTCTATTTTTGAGGAGTTTTTTTCTTCAGTAAATCTTTGTGCCTCTTCTTCCATTTGGCCAATTCTGCTTTTCAAGGCATTCTTTTTAATGACTTTTTGTACCTCTTTTACCATTTGGGCTAGTCTGTTTTTTTTAAGTTGTTATTTTTTCTTTTTTTTAGAATTTTTTTTCTGTCTCATTTTGCAAGCTGTTGCTTCTTTTTATTTTCATGATTTTCTTGCATCACTCTCATTTCTCTTCCAAATTTTTCCTCTTACCTCTCTTACTTGATTTTCAAAATCCTTTTTATTCTTTCCATTGCCTAAGAGTAATTCATGTTGTTCTTGCATGCTTTGGATATAGGAGCTTTGACTGTTATTTTCTTGTGAGTGAATGTTTTGATCTTCCTCGTCACCATAGTAACTTTCTATGGTCAGAATTTTTTTTCTGTTATTTGCTCTTTTTCCAGCCAATCTCTTGAGTTTTAACTCTTTGCTAAAGTAGGGCTCTGTTTCCAGGGTGGAGGGTGCACAGTCCAAAGCTTCAGGGATTTTGCACAGCTGTTTTCATAGATAGTTCTAGTGACATGTAAGTTTTCAGTTCTTCCAAGGTGGTATGATCTGAGAGGTGTTAACTACTCTCCTGCCTTGTGCTCTCTGTACTGTTTTCTGCCTTGGAGCTGTGATTAGGGTCCCCACTCCCTTGTGGATGCAAGCTCTGCTGTGCTAGTACTTCTCCTCACCATGTGACTGCCACCTAGGTCTATGACCTGGGTCTGAATATGGGCAATGCAAGAGTCCTGCCTCAGTGCTAGCAAAGAGACCCCAGTAATCTCCTTCTGACCAGTTGTTCAACTCCCTTGCTGTCTGTGGGCTGAGAGCTCTGGATTCAGCTGCTGCCATTGCTGATTTATTCACTCCCAAGGTTTGCTCCTGGTTTTGGGGGCCTGGGTCTGCTGTGGCATGACCTGCACAGGATTGCTCTCCTCGCTCACATTGGTGCAACAGACTTTTCCTGCTGACCTTCTAACTTGTCTTGGGCTGGAAAATTGTTTTACTCTGTCTTTTTGTGGGTTCTGTCACCTAGAATTTGTTTAGAGTCATTATTTTAAGGTATTTGGAGGAGTTTAAGGAAGAGCTTAGGTCAATACCTGCCTTGTCACCTTGTCTCTGCCTCCCTTTCTTGTCCCAGCTTCTTTACTAGTCATCTTCTGGAACTGTGAATCTGTCTCCCTGTATCACATCTAGTCTATGCTTAGCTCCTGAAAAAGACATTGCTGCCAGCTGCTGCTCTAATTGGAGTGGATACTATGATATAAATTGGAAATTCAAAATCCTCCAAAGCTCTGAAAGTGGAGGAGGAGATGTAGACTGAGGTCAAAGCTGAAGTGATTACCTCTGTCTCCTCACCCTTCTTCCTAAGGCCCCCAGCACTTCCTCTAAGTTTTTCTGAAATGGTCTCTTTTGAATCTTACTGTCTCCCATCAATTCTACTGCTTAAATTTTTTTTTTTTTTTTTTTTTTTTTACCAGAACTGGCTTTATATTTTAAAGTGAATTCTTAGGGCAGGACCAAGTTTCCTCAGCCAATCCAAGTATGCTTCTAGTACAACTTCACTCCAGGTGAACAAGAATTGTTGATGCTTAAAGTAATTGATTAATTGATTCTAATTTTCACATTGTTATGGTAATCACTCTAAATGAGATTTGATTGATTTGCTCAATCCCCTTTCCATACAATTATGTATGTAAATAAGATAAATAAGACTTAGTCTTTGCCCTCTTGGAGTATATATCCTATTAGTACCAGCTTGGAGAGAGGTGTAACTTACCTATGAGAATGAGGGTGGGGAATAGCATGAACCTGCTCCAAGGAATTTGTCTTTACTTTCTCATCTGTGGGGCTACAATTAATCGATATAGTTTTAGTGAAAAAGGAGCAACAGTGTTGTTGGTGTTATTTCTAAACTGGACCTAGAGTTTCTCTGCACAGTGAGAAAATATTACATGATAGAAAAAAAAGTTATATATATCCATAATATATTGTATGTATATATGTATATATGTATGTGTCTATACATAGACACATACATATATGCATATATATGTTGCCTACTTACAAAGGATTGTAGTGAATCTTGTCACAAATATAAAATAAGTACTAATATTACAATGTAAGCAGCAAATTATTCTTAGGAACCATGAGAATTCAGAGGACAGAAGTTTATCAAATGTACTGATAGAATTAGTAAGAGTAAAGCTAGCATTTGTGACAATTAGAATACATGAATAGACATAGACAAACAAATTCATTTAATTGGATGTTTGTACTTATTTCATTAGCAATTCAGCTTATATAATTAAATCATACCCCAATTTCACAAAATGAGTTCAAATATCATTTCCGTATTTTCAACTACAAAGCAAATTATATGAATTATTAACTGATGCTTTTATTGAGCAGTACTTTGGTCAGAGCACCTAATTCTCTACTCTGGGAGTTTGTTACATTTTTGATGATACAGTCCTTGCCCTCAAGATGTTTTTAGTCTGAATGGTGATACAGTACACCAACATACACTCTTCAAAACATGATAGAGTAAATTATCCATTTAAAAATATACAATTCAATAGATGCGAAATCTGATAAAAAGTCAGTCTGAAAAGTCACCATTTTTGGTTTTGGATAAAAATGTTGGGAGTCAAGTCTTATGTACTTTTTTTTGTCATTGCTGTAGTTTGTTCAAGGAAGGATTCTCAATTCAGTGAGCTTTTGCAGAATGCCCATTATGTGCTCCAGATTAATATTTTCCCTGTGGGAGTTACACAAGCCTAAGACATATTATCTGTTCTCCAGGATCTTATAGGTAGACAAAGCATTATCCATGAAACTGTTAGACAGATGTTATGTTATTTTAGGAGCACCACTTCTCTAGGGTCCAGGGAATCTCAGATATTACTTTCATTCTGCCATTAACTAACTGTTTGACCTTTGGCAATTCCTTCAACTCTATGAGGCTTAGTGCCCTCCTCAGTAAAATGAGGGCATTCACTTGAGTACCATTATTTCATGTGCTATGGCTAGAAGTTAAGGTAAACATTCAACTCTAGTATGCTTCATTCAGTATATCTTACCATCTCATCAGTATGAGCACTCTCTCTATTTGTGCATGTCACAACTGTAATTGTTATTCTTCTGAGATCTATGGTGGTCCATGGCTCAAAGTCATATAGTATCACTAGTACAATACTAGTATTTAGAAAGTCAACTTTTCTGTCAATGAGAAGCTTGGGATTATTGAAAATGCTAATTGTTTCTAAAATGAATTTTATCCTGATATCTTCATTGTAATTTTCAGTCTTTGATTTTTTTAAATATCTGGATAGTATCCGAAGAGGTACTGTGACATTGAAGACAGAGGGTATGGAGTATGGAAATCTTGAGTTCAAGTCTTGCCTCATTCATCTGGATGGTGTAAACTTAAGGAGGTCACTTAAACTCCCAGTTCTCCGGAGTATCACACAGTCAATAAACCTTTATTAAATACCTACTATGTGCTGTCTCTATCCATCCATCCATCCATCCATCCATCCATCCATCCATCTATCTATCTATCTATCTATCTATCTATCTATCTATCTATCTATCTAAAGGATAAGCATATTCATAAAGTCAAAGGTAGGGATTGAATTCCTATTATTTCATTGATATAGGAAGTTCCCAGATGAGGAAGCTTCCTCAACCCCAAATCAAGTAGTGATTTTCTCTGTAACTTCTAGTCATACAGAGTTGCCTGTGGCATTGAGAAGTTAAGTGATTTGTCTAAGTTCACACAGCCAGTATTTATCACAGGTAGGGCTTGAGCCCAGATTTTCCTGATTCCAAGGCTGGCACTCTATTATAACACACCGTATCTCTCTATACATATATGTATATATACATATACATATATGCATACAAATATGTATGTGAGTATAACATTAAATTATTTCATGCACTTTGTATGTTTGAAGCAGAACTGCAATTTCATTGTCATAGGGAATGTGGAATTAAGAAACTCCCTATATCAGCACAGGTCATTGCCTGCTCTGTAATTTATAATCTTAGAGAGGTGCCTGGAAAATTGAGTGACTAAATGACTTGCTTAGGGTCTAACAGTCAGTATGTGTCAGAAGCAGGGTTTAAACTTAAGTCTTCCTGATCCTGCAATGGAAGGTCTATCCACTATTCCATTTTTCTCTCTTGTCTCTCTCTGCCTCTCTCTCTCTATCTCTGTCTCTGTTTCTCCTCCTCTGTGTCTCTTTGTATCTACCTCTGTCTTTCTCTATCTCTTTTGAATATGCATGTTTATATAATACAGTGAATTAGTAAATTCCCAAATAAGTAAAATAGATTATAAGTGATCTTTGTATTCTTATGAACAATAGATCAATGAGGGCTAGATCGGTCAGGACAGACTTGAAGGAAAAGCAGGTGTTAAAATGATTCAAGGGTTAGAGAAGAGCATTCTAGATACTGTGGACAACCTTTGCTTTCTCTGGTAGTTTGGTTTTGGAAAATGGTACCCAGTAATCATAGTGGAATCTTATATATAGTACCAGGAAAACATTTGAATATTAAATGACTCTTGACATACTAACATTGTCCTAGAAATAAGACTCAATAGGTAATTAAATTATAATTCAGATTAGATTATGTCAGCTGTGCACTTAGTTGTCAATCAAGTGCAAGTTGTGTTAATAAGATTCACTGAGCTCATTATCTTTTGAAGGCTGTTAAATTCTGGGAGGGGAAAAAGAACTGTGAATAAAAAGGATGTTATCTTGTTAAGCAAATTTCATATTCGTATTGAAGAGTTGTTGGAGAAATAAAAAAAAAGAGGAAGACCAATTCATAGTGAGACAATGAAATTATTTCAGATGACCTTTAAAACTGTGGAACTCCTTGCTAGAAGAAAAGATTATAGGTTAAATAAGAGAAAGATCTTAGAAAAGCAATTACAGAAGACTAATGTTTATGGGTGAAATAGTATGGATTCTTTTTATTTCTTGGTCATGTATTTGAAACCACTCTGTAATGGTTAATTCAGGAGTCCAACTTATTCCAGTGCTGCCATGGAAAAAAACCTACTAATCTTCTATGAAAATAACTAAAGATTATATGAAACATACAACAAAGGATGACCTTTTCTCTAAGAATTACTGGCGTAATAATTGCCTTTAATATTTGCAAAGTTTTAGAAAGTTATGCATCCAAAATTGTTTTAAAGCACATTGAAAGAATGAGAGTGTTGTGCATTAAAAAATACCTAGGCCTTTGAGTGATGGTCATGGAGATGATGATTACAATGAGGATAACTGCTATTTTTTGAGGTTTGCAAAATGTTGCACATACATTATCATATGATATTGTCACAACATCTTTTGAGACAGGTGCTATTGTGAAGAATACTCCATTATACAGATGAAGAAACTAATGATCAGGGAGATTGAGCAACATACCTGTGGTCACACACAGTGAGTAAATATTGGAGGCAACAAATACTGGATTGAAGTGGCAGGTAAATGGTATAGTAGATAGAGAGTTGGGCCAAGAGTTAGACCTGAGCTGAAGTTCATTCTTACATCTCACACTTAGAGCTGTGTGACTCTGGGCAAATCACTTAACCTTTGATTGTCTCAGGTTCCTTAACTATAAAATGAGGATTATAACAACACCTGCCTTGCAGGGTTATTGTGCAGATCACATGAGATGACATTTCTAAAACACTTAGCACAGTGCCTGGGTCTTAGTAAACACCATATAAATGTTAGCTATGATGATAAGGAGGAGAAAGAGGAGGAGGAAGATCAAATGAAATGATAATTGAAAAGTCCCTAGTACAATGCCTGGTACCTAATAGGTGCTACATAAAGACTTACTCTCTTCCCTTCCCTAGAGGCAGGATTTGAATACTTATTTTTGCCTCTTAAGTTCAGCACCCTCTGTACTATATAACTCCTAAACCCACACTTTCTGCTTTGCACTGTAGCATGCTGCTCCTCAGTATACTTGGCTACTACCCCGAGACACTTCAATGAAATAGCTTAACTACATAACCTCGAGCAAATTACTTAACCTATTAAAAGGGTAATTTCCACCCTTTATTACGTAAGGTTAATAGTATTTACCCTACATACCTCACAATGTTGTTCAGAGGAAAGAAAATATTTATATCATACTTTCCACAATCCAATGAGAATATTTATAAAGTGTTTAGTGCACTGCTTGACACATAGTAGGGTCTTAATAAATTCTTTGTTTAAGTCATCCCTTTTGGTAGACAAAAAAATGGCAACAAAGGGTGCACATTGAATATGGAATGACTGACCAAACAGTGACATGTGTGTGTAATGGAACATTGTTGTAGTATAGGAAACAATGAATATGAAGAATCTATAAATTCAAAGAAAGAACTGTTGGATCTGATGCAGAGGGAAGTAAGCAGAATCCAGATGAGAACTCATATCAGTGGAATGATACACCTCTAATCTAGAGGACTAAGGGTGATGCATCTCTTCCTACTCTTATTGGATAGGTGGTATAGAATTGAGGCACAGAGTCAATTAGTTGGTACTTTGATTTTTTTGTTGTTCAATTGTACACATTTGTTACAAACCAGGTTTCAGTGGAGAGAGACATAATTAGAAAATGACAGAAATGTAAAAATTAATAAAATACTGAAGATAAAGGAAAATATATTTAAAATAAAAATAATTTATGTACATATAAGTTGATGCTAAAATTTATGATCTTGTTATTCTAACTACTTAGCAGGTACTGGGGAAGGATATAGAAAACTTTTGGAGTTCCTAGGCAGGATAGTTCATGCCTAACAAGAGCTAGAATGAGCATTAACTCTCATGATTACAGTTCCTGCCCAAAGTCTAAATAGAATTATTTCCTTGTGAATACTCTTGGATCATTACTCTCACAAAAGTCTAAGAGGACCAGAGAAGTCAAAGGTGGTATTTTGTACTGTTTATAGGTGAGCTTTTACTAACAACTGTCCATTTGACTCTACTATAGTTCAATATGGAAATCTCTTGAGGTCTGTAGCTTAAGGGACTGAAGAGCTCTGGAATCATTCCTGGAATGCACAGTTTTGGTTTCAGCCTCAGTTACCCTGAGGCTTTTGTGGGTAGCCTTCTGTGTAGGTGTGTATAGGGCAGATTGACAGGAAGACAGAGACTGGGTGGTTTCAGAACATTCTTTGCATTATACTCAGGGCCAGATTTCCTGGGTGAAGAGGTGAAAGAAAAGCCAAGAATTAATGCTTTCTTTGAGTCTTTGAAAACTTCAGGTCAAGGTAGCTACAACCAGAACCACACCTACTTTAGGGACTTGTCCACTGGAGGAGATTCCCTGATCACCTGCAGTTAGACTGACCATTCCCTATTGTGTGTGTGTGTTTTTTAATATTTTTAAACATTTATATATTTATTTATTTTTAGTTTTGACATTTACTTTTATAAGATTTTGAGTTTTAAATTTTTTCCCCTCCTTCCCTTCCCTCCCCTCCAAGATGGTGTGCAATCTGATATAGGCCATACACGTGCAATCATATTAAACATATTTCCACATTAGTCATGTTATAAAGAAGAATTAGAACTACAAGGGAAAAACCACAAGAAAGAAAAACAAATCAAAAAAAAAAAGAATGCTTAGACCCGCATTCAGTCTTTTCTGGTGGTAGATAGCATTTTCCATCATGAGACTTTTGGAATTGCCTTAGATCCTTGCCTTGCTGAGAAGAGCTAGGTGTATCAAAACTGGTCATTGTGCAATGTTGCTATTACTGTGTACAACATTTTCCTGGTTCTGCTCACTTTACTCAGCGTCAGTTCATGTAAGTCTTTCCAGGTTTTTCTGAAGTCTGCCTCCTCATCATTTCTTATGGAACAATATATTCCATTATATTCATATACCACAATTTGTTCAGCCATTCCCCAATTGATGGGCATCCCCTCAGTTTCCAATTCTTGGCCACCACAAAAAGAACTGCTATAAATACTTTTGTACATGTGGGTCTTTTCTCCATTTTTATGATCTCTTTGGGATACAGACCTAGAAGTAGTATTTGTGTATCAAAGAGTATGCATAGTTTTATAACCTTTTGGGCAGAGTTCCAAATTGCTCTCCAGAATGATTGGATTAATTCACAACTCCACCATCAATGCATTAGTGTTCCCCTAGTGTTTTCTTGAGGCTCAGGCCTCAAACCTCTTTTCTCCTTCAGGAAAAACTAAGTGGTCAAATTTGAAAGGAACAGAGGGGTGTGTGTGTGTGTGTGTGTGTGTGTGTGTGTGTGTGTGTATGTGTGTGTGTGTGTATGTAAGGTTGGGGGGGGGGCAAATACATATAATCCCAGAGAAGAATGAAACCCTATAACAATATTATTCTGGCAATGTTGTTTTTGTTCAGTTGAACCAATTAAATCAGAAAATAGATAGTCTGGTAAAGATAATATTCTACTTGAAGACTTTTCCTTGAAATCTGATTGGCTGATATATCCTTTGAGGCAAATTTGTGATGCAGTTTGGTTTCTATTGCTTTATACATTTGCTAGTTGCCTTTAAAATAGAGAATCCATAGACCCTAAGTGATCATTTAGTGTCTTCTCCAAAGTTCATATCACACCATCTTTACATGATTTGGCCAACACTTTCCTGCTTGACAGTTCTATAAGTACAAAATATATTAACATATTCATTTTAGAGAGAAAACTGAGGTAAGAGGTCAAGTGGCTTAACCATGGTCACATAGCTAGTAGAAGTCATTGTCCTGACTTGAATTTGTCATTCATGACTCCAGACCCATCAATGAACCAATCTGTACATATTAAGTACCTTTATGTACCTGGCATCGTGGTAGGCTCAGAGGAGGAAGAGAAAAAAGTAGGAGGAGAAAAATATTGAGTATTACAAAAAGTTGGACAGAAAGGAACTAGAGAAGAATGAGGATATCATTTAATTGAGTGTGATGTAATAGCGGGCTAGCCCCAGAGTCAAGGAGATATGGGTTCAAGGAATAGGTGACCTAAGGCACGAGACTTTAATAAATCATCCAATTAATCAGCAAATATTTATTAAACAGTTATTGTATGTAGGGCTCTATGTTAGATACTGGAGATGCAAATACAATGAATCAAACAATACCTATTTCCAAGGAACCATACTTTCTTATGAGGAATACAACAAGGTCATTAATTAGTATATCCTCAATAAATATAAAGAGAATACATACATACATATATATATATACACACATATATAGCCATCATACATACACACATGTGTTTGTATATAAGGTAGTTTGAGAGTTTGATAGGGAGTCCACTAGCAAATGAGATCAGGAAAGGCTTTATGTAAAGAGTTATGCTCCAGCTTCATCTTTCAGGAGCAGAAGGATTCTATGAAGCAGAGATGAAGAAAGAATTCATTTTAGGTATAGAGGACAGCCAGTGCAAAGGAATGAAGGTAAGAGAGGCATCCTGTAAAGAAAAGAGAGAAGACCAGTTTGTCTCAATCACAGAGTTCAAGTGGGGTGGTAATGTACATTGATGAAAATGTACAGTACAGATAATGTACAGTAATGTACAGGCTGAAAATAAAGATTAAGGACAGAGTTGTGTGGGGCAAGACATTCATGGAAATAGGAAGACAGACACACACACACACACACAGACAGAGACAGAGACAGAGAAACAGAGAGATATGTTACAAGCTACTAGAGAAAACTAGGGGTGATAGGATGAAGAGCATATGTAAGGCATTGACATTGGCAAGTGAAAGCACGATCTCACCATTAGGGACTGGAGGAAAGGAGGAGATAATGGAGATATCTTTGAGGGGTTTTGAGATGAACACAAGAGAGAATTTAAATCAAAGGCACTAATATGATCTCTCCATGTCCAAGGTAACTTTCTGATATGTGCATTGTCAAGTAGTTGCTGATCTGCATTGCTGGATGAGGGATATTTCCTCAGTAAGAGCTCCCTAAACTAATTAAATCATAGATCTGAACCAATGTGAAGAAATAGTCCAACAATCCAGCTCCCCTACAGGATAAATCTGGATGAAACCTGCTCATTTAAATTTCATTCTCTGAGGAAATTCACTCTTGCTCTTATTAATATTTATCTTAAAATTACAAATATTGCTATCTAAGCCATTGTACAGAAAACATTAAAACTTAACTTAAAATTGCAAATTTCCTTATACAATTTAGAAATATTGTGGTATAATGGAAAGAACACGGGTTGGAGGGGGGTGTCCATTGACCTGTGTTCAAAATCTGGTTCTATGAGTTCCTGAGAGAGCTATTGACCTAGAATTCTTTAGCTCATCACTCAACATCACCATCACAGGTGAAGAAATTTTCCAGGTTGGCAAGGCACATAAAACCAAGTCAATCACAATAAAACAATGGAATCCCCTCAGTTCATTGGGGAAGTGAATGTGCTATTTAATTTATCACAGTATTATTAATAATCAGCCTGTACATACATGACAATTGCTGAAAACATAATACAGTTCTGCAAAATATCAAAAAGTAGTGAGGCAAAATAATCCCAAAGGTAATACAGGTTTAATTAAATTCTGTTAAAAATAATTTATTAACTATTTACTTTGTATAAGGCATTGCATTAGGTTATATGGATAGAAAGATGAAAGCAAAGTAATATCTACCCTCAAAGAGCTTATATTTTATGAGGAAGCATTTGGGGGATTTAGTATTGTAGAAAGAGCAGTTGAATTTTGTGTAAGATTCCTCACTTTGCTACCTCAAAGATTTAAAACCAGAAAGGACTCTTTATACAATTGGGTCCAAAACCTTTGTATTACCAATGAAGAAATTGAGGGACAGAGAGTGATTTGTCCAGAGTCAGAAAACTATCAAGTATCTGAGGTGGAATTTGAACTCCATTCTTGCTCCACATCCAGTAGACAACTTGTGATATATCTATTAAACATACATATCAAGAGGTAAAACTATACAGAAGATTAAAAGATATTTCGCCACAAGGTCAGTGAAACTGGGGGATAGAAAGCCAAAAACTTACATGGCTGTATTTGGTCACAGAGTTAGAAGTGGGTAAGTGATATCTTTTAAAAAATTACAGAACATTTAGTTGAGGAAAAATTCGTGATGAAATGAAATTTATCCTTCTGTAATAAAAAATTAAAAATTCAGGTTTTGGCTGACTTGATTTATAACACAATATAGATTGAAACTCTTCCTTTGACAGCATCAGGAGAGTTGGCAAGAAGCATCACCAAAGTCTTTTGGGACCTTCTAGTAATACAAGCAAATTTTTTCCCGTTAAAACAAAAAAATAAGAAAAAGATCCATTTGTCAAATAAGGCAGATGCTGCCTCTTCTCACCACATCTTCTATACACCACATCATTTCTAACTACTTGTCCTGGGCCAAGTCCTTTAATTTACTGGAGTTTTCTCATCCATAAAAAGTGGGTGGACTTTTTTGGAAGTCTACCTTTTAGTGGGTGAACTAAATAATTTCTAAACTGCTTTCCAAATCTAAAATCCAGAGATATTATTTCATTTGTCACATTCTCACTTTTTAAAGGTAAATGCACATAAGTACATTATTCCAACTTAAATTATTATGCATGTATTTCTCTGGTGATATTTATAACAGTTCAGGCCTTTGTGAACTTCAGAAGATCACAAGAATTTGAAAGAAAGACACAATCCTTCTAAAAATATGTATACTCAAAGTAAGCTTCCTATTTGGTCAAGGACAAATATATCTATATACCTACGTGGACATATAAGCTTTCAAAATCTACAAAGTATTTCTTTAACTTTACTTAGTAGAAATGATTTCAAATGACTAAAATAAAAATAAAAGCTAAAAGAATTTATGTGAAAGGAAAAGGAAAGTCTTAATAATTGAATTCCAAAAACACAAACAAACAAAAAAAAAAACCCTCCACTTTCTAAAAGGAGGGGAAATAAATTGTCTAAAGTTAACAATGTGAAAGCACAAGGAATTCACAATGACCCAACTATATTTTAAAGATGTGTAGAAGATGGGGGCAAAGGAAGGAAGCAGAGGATGAATATAAAAGCATGCCACTTTTAGTGAGATTCAAAATATAGAAAACTGGCTTTCTAATGGCACATAAAAAGGAGATGAAATATCGTTTATTGGGAGATCATTTTGACTGGACTTTGTATTGCACAAAGAGAGTAATGTATAATAAATTTGAAAGATATTCGGTATATTTACAGACTTTATATAAAAACAGAGAAGTTTATATTTGATCCTGGAGGTAATACATTTGATACTTGATTGTAAGATGTGAGGAGAATGAGGAGAGAATGGAGTCAAGGAGACTAATTAGGATGCAATTACAACAGTCCAACCAAGAATTCATGAAGGCCTAAGCTAGAGTAGTAGTCACATGAGTGGAGAAGCATATTCAAATTCAAGAGACATTTTGGAGGAAAAGAAAAGACAGAACTATAGACCAGTTTCCCTAAGGGACTAGAGCAGAATCTATTATGCATCAGCTAAAGTTAAAAGAAAAAAAAAAGCAAGGAGAGCAATCCTTATCTCAAAGCAAAATAAAAAATAGACCCAATTAAAAGAGATAAAGAAGGAAACAATGTCTTGCTAAAAGGTACCATAGACAGTGAAGCAATATCAAGAATAAACATATATGCACCAAGTGGTATAGCATCCAGATTTTTTTTATTAATACATTTTTTTTTATTTTTAGTTTTCAACAATCAATTCCATAAGATTTTGCATTCCAAATTTTCTCCCCATGTCTCCCCTCCCCCCTCCCTAAGACAACATGTAAATTGATATAGACTTCACATATACATTCATATTAAATCTATTTTCACATTAGTCATGTTGTAAAGAAGAATTAGAACCAATGGGTGAAACCATAAGAAAGAAGAAACAAAAAAAGAGAGAAAGCAAATAATATGCTTCAATCTGCCTTCAGACTCCATAGTTCTTTTTCTGGATGTGGACAGCATTTTCCATCATGAGTTTTTTGGAGTTGTCTTAGATCCTTGCATTAGCGTCCAGATTCTTAAAGGAGAAGTTAACTGAGTTACAGGAAGAAATAGAGAGTAAAACTATACTAGTGAGGGACCTCAACTGTCCCTTCTCAAACTCAATGAATCCAACCAAAAATAAACAAGAAAGAAACTAAGGAGGTAAATAGAATATTAGAAAAGTTAGATATGACAGACCTTTGGAGAAAACTGCATGGGGACAGAAAGGAATATACCTTTTTCTCTACAGCACAAGGTACTTACACAAACATTGATCATGTATTAGGGCATAAAAACCTCAAAAATAAATATAGAAAGGTAGAAATGTTATGTGTATTTTTTTCAGATCATACTGTAATAAAATTACATTTAACAAAGGGCAGTGGAAAGATAGATTGATTAATTGGAAACTAAATAATCTAATCCTAAAGAATAAGTGGGTCAAGAACAAATCATAGATATAATCAATAATTTTATTAAAGAGAATGGAAACAATGAGACAACATCCCAAAATTTATGGGATGCAGACAAAGTAGTACCTAGGGGAAAATTTATTTTTCTAAATTCTTACATCAACAAAATAGAAAAAAGAACAGATCCATGATTTGGACATGCAATTAGAAAAAC
Organism: Vombatus ursinus; assembly: GCF_900497805.2. Lineage (NCBI taxonomy): Eukaryota > Metazoa > Chordata > Mammalia > Diprotodontia > Vombatidae > Vombatus > Vombatus ursinus. Next base: position 41,542,802 of record NW_020954619.1, on the reverse strand, counting down.
TAGAAAAAGAACAAATAAAATTTCCAATTGAACACCAAATTGGAAATCTTGAAAATCACAAATGAGATTAATGAGATTGAAAGTAAAAAAAATAAATTATTGAGCTAATAACCAAATCTAGGATCTGGTTTTATGAAAAAATAGCAATAAGATTGATAAACCACTGGTTAATTTTATTAAAAAAAGAAAGAAGAAAACAAAATATCCAATATCAAAAATGAAAAGAGTGAAATAATCACCAATGAAGAAGAGATTAAAGCACATCTATAACCTATGTCAAATTGCCTACCATTTTCAGAAGCAGGGAAGGAAAGGATGGAGGCAGAAAAAATTGGAACTTAAAATTTTTAAAAAAAATAAATGCAAAAAATTGTCTTGAAATGTAATTGAGAAAAATAAATTACTATTTAAAAGAAATACACAAAAAATCATCTGTTATGCATCAGAAACTATGCTGGTTGCTCTGGTAAGGATAGGAACAAGACTTGTGATTTAATTAACATAGAGAATTCTGGTAAGAATTCTTTGTCTTGGAATTGTGCAATGATCAACTGTTAATGACTTACGATCCAAGATGGTTCTGAAGGACCCATGATGAAAAATGCTGTCCATTTCCAAAGAAAGAACTGATGTAATCTGAGTGCAGATTCAAGCATAATTTTTTTCACTTTCTTCATTTTTCTTCCTTTTTTTTTTCTTTTGCAACATGGCTAATAGGGAAATGTTTTGCATGATTTCGCATGTGTAATTGATGTCACATTTTTTTGCTTTCTCAATGGGAAGGGGAGGGGTAGGAGGGAATGAGAGAATTCAGAACTCAAAAAATTTAAATTAATATTAAAATGTATCAATAATGAAATTAAAAAAATAAAAAAAGTTCAGTATTGGAAGTCAGAACACAGACTAGGGCTGGATATAAACATCTAGGATTCATTTACATAGGATGATAATTAAATCCATGGGGAAATGATAAGTCCACCAAATGAGAGTATGTAGAATAAGAAGAAAAAATGTTCAAGGAGAGATCATTTCCCTTTATTTAATGGATGAAAATCCAGCTATAGTGACTAAGCAGAAGTTGCCAGACAGGTTTAAGGAGGATTAAGAAAGGGTAGTGTCACAAAAACTCAGATAAGAGAAAATCTAAGAGAAGGTGAACAATGGTGTAAAAAACTGCAGAGGGGTCAAGATGTTGTTGTTGTAGCTCCACCTTCCAGATCAGACTCCCAGAGTTCATGCCTAAAATAATTAAGCCACTCATCTCTGAGCTTCTTGGGCCCATGCAGATAAATCTTCATCCAAGTCATTTGTCTATTCTGCAACTGTGCTGTTCTGCCTCCCAAACTAGACTTTCAGAGAACATTCCTCAGAGGAGCTAAACAAGCTAGTTCTGAACTCATTTCTATCATTCATGTCTCATGTCTTTTCCATCCCAGGATTAAAGTCAAAATCAACACTACCATTGACTTCGGAAGGGGAATATCAATGTCTATATTATTGTTTTTTCCCTCAATTCTATTGATTGTTCCAACCAAAATACTGTTCCTTGGACACTCCACCTGATAGGTATTATTTCTTTTTTTTAAGTAAGCTCCCTGAAGGCAAAGACTGAGTCTCTTGTATTTCTGACTTTTTCACTTAGCACAGTACTCAGCATTTAGTAACTACTCAATAAATATTTTATCATTCATTCATTAAAGAAAAATGATGCTTGAGAAAATGGCAATAGACTTAAAAATAATCTACATTAGCCATCATGAAAAGAAAATAAATGCACACACACAGTGAAAATAAAAGAAAGTGAAAAATATGCTTCAATCCTGGCTGAGAGAAATTGGGTATAGTTATTTCCATTTTATACATGAAATTATTGAAAATCAAACAGGTAAAGGGATGTGCTCAAAGTTACACAAGGGAGAAATAAAGCTTGAAACAGATTTCCTCAGTTCATGTCCATTTTTCTTATACACAAGTATTTCTCAATTTAAGGGTAACTGGTGCCTTTTAAAATTTCAGTTTCATTTTACCTCAGAAGCATCAGTCTAGAGTGACTTAGTTAGACTCCATGTAGAGGAAGACTTCATGTTAGCAGTGAGGATGAGGAATCATCCAAACTTTGTGGATACTGTAGCAACGCCTATACATTTCCTTAATGCTCATTAGGTTCTGAATCTTTGAAGTGTGTTATTAATTATTGGTATCTAGATTCAGTTCTATGTAATATAATCTATGATGGAGGTTAGAATCAGAACACACAAAATGCAGTGAGTTAAGAGTATAACTATGGTACTTTGAATGGATTTTCTTCATTATCATGGTAAGCTCTTATCACCAGTCAGAAAGATCTAAATCCTGGTTATAATGTATGTAACCCTTGTATTCAAATTCCAGTTCAGCCATGTATTCCTTGTGTGATAGTTGACAGGACATTTGACCTCTGTGGGCCTTGTTTTCTTTATTTACTCAAGTAATTGGCTGGGATCCTGAGCAAGCAGTGCAAAACTAGTCAGGCCATAGAATCTTGCTTTGGTTACAAAGAAGATCAAAACATACAACCAAAAGAAGACAACAAAGTCAAAACTTGTATATCCAAAACCTCCAAGAAAAATATGAATTGGTCTCAGGCCATGGAAGAGCTCAAAAAGGATTTTGAGAAGTAAGTAAGAGAAGTAGAGAAAAAACTGAGAGTGATGCAAGAAAATCATGAGAAATAAGTCAACAGCTTGCTAAAGGAGACCCAAAAAATACTGAAGAAAATAATACCTTAAAAAATAGCCTAACCCAAGTGGCAATAGAGGTTCAAAAAGCCAATGATAAGAAGAATGCCTTCAAAAGCAAAATTGGTCAAATGGAAAAGGAAGTCCAAAAGATTACTGAAGAAAATACTTCCTTAAAAATTAGAATGGAGCAATTGGAAGCTAGTGACTTTATGAGAAATCAAGACACTTTAAAACAAATTCAAAAGAATGAAAAAATAGAAAACAATGTGAAATATCTCACTGGAAAAACAACTGACCTGGAAAATAGATCCAAGAGAGAGAATTTAAAAATTATTGGACTATCTGAAAGCTATGATAAAAAAAAAAAGAACCTATACATCATCTTTCAAGAAACTATCAAGGAAAACTGCCCTGATATTTTAGAACCAGAGGGCAAAATAGAAATGGAAAGAATCCCCCAATCACCTCCTGAAAGAGATCCCCAAAGAAAAACTCCTAGGAATATTGTAGCCAAATTCCAGAGTTCCCAGGTCAAGGAGAAAATATTGCAAGCAGCCAGAGAGAAACAATTCACGTATTGTGGAAACACAATCAGGATAATGCAAGATTTAGCAACTTCTACATTAAGGGACCACAGGCCACAGAATATAATATTCTGGAGGGCAAAGGAGATAGGATTACAACCAAGAATCACCTATCCAGCAAAACTGAGCATAATCCTTCTGGGGAAAAATGGTAATTCAGTGAAATAGAGGACTTTCAAGCATTCTTGATGAAATGACCAGAGCTGAATAGAAAATTTGAGTTTCAGATACAAGACTCAAGAGAAACATGAAGAGGTAAACAGGAAAGAGAAATCACAAGAGACTTATTAAGGTTGAATTGTTTACATTCCTGCATGGAAAGATGATGTTTGTAACTCATGAGTCCTTTGTCAGTGTCAGGGCACAGGGTGAATTGAAGATGAAGGGATGATATCTGGATAATAAAATTAATGGGTAAGAGAATTATATGGAAAGAAGGAGAAAGGGAGAGGTAGAATGGGGTAAATTATCTCACAGAAAACAGACAAGAAAAGGCTTTTACTGTGGAGGGGAAATGGGGGAAGGTGAGAGAGAATGAGTGAAGCTTATTCTCATTGGATTTGTCTTAAGGAGAGAATAACATACACACTCAATTGGGTATGAAAATCAGTCTTACCCTACAGGAAAATAGGGGGGAAGGGGACAAGAGAGCAGAGGGATGATAGAGGGGAGGGCAGATTGGGGGAGGGGGTAATCAGATGCAAACACTTCTGAGGAGGGACAGGGTCAAAAGAGAGAACAGAATGGGGGGCGGGATAGGATGAAGGGAAATATGCTTAGTTTTTCACAACATGACTACTATGGAAGTGTTCTGCATGACTACACATGTATAACCTGTATTGAGTTGCTTGCCTTCTCAATGAGGGTGGGTGGGTAGGGAGGAAGGGAGAAAATTTGGAACCCAAAGTTTTAAAAACAAAAGTTAAAAAAAATTGTTTTCACATGCAACTGGGAAATAAGATATATAGGAAATCGAGTATAGAAATCTATCTTGCCCTACAGAAAAAATGAAGGGGAAGGGGATAAGAGAAGGGGGGAGAGATATAAAGGAAGGCAGATTAGGAGAAGGGGTATTCAGAATGCATGCCATCTTGGGGTTGGAGGAGGGATGAGATGGGGAGAAAATTTGGAACTCGAAATTTTGTGGAAGTGAATGTTGAAAACTAAAAATAAATAAATTATTAAAAAAATAAAAAAAACAAAAGAGCTTGTAGACAGAAAAATAGAAAATAATAGTAAATTAATAGTAGCACACATTTTGATAATGATTTAAACATTACAGAATGCTGTCTTACAGAAATCTTTTGACTAGTGGTAGTGCAAATATTATTGTTGCCATTTTATAGGTAAGATAGTGAGGCTCAGAAAGGAAGTAATTTGTCTAAGGTCATAGAGCTAATATGAAACAGAAGAAACAGAACCAGTACTTGACCTTAACTCCTCTAGCTCTTCATTCTTTGTTCTTTCTACTCTCATATGCTGCTTCTCCCTAAATCAGAAACCAGATTGTTTTTCTCCAAACCCTCTAATAGAGGTTTGATGTTTTATATATATTTATTCCACTTTATTTTTTAATCCCAGTGAGAGATTTCATTAAGCACTTGCAATGGCCAGAAGTGAAGATATTGGCTAGTTGGTGAGGAAATAGGAAATGCATTTTTTCTGGCATATTTCTAAAATAGTACTATATGCACCAAGTAAATAACTTTGTTCCTTGTGGTATAGTCAGTGAATTATATAATAAATTTTCATTTGTATAAAATACTTCACCTTTTAAAACAAGTACTGAAATCGCAAGCAATGGAAGTATGGCTTTATTTTATATGCTTTCCATTTAGTCTCCTTCTGGTGTCAGCTCAGAGGACCAACTTATCAGTGACATATCATAGCAAATTAATAGGTACGGATAAAACCTTCTATAAATATTCATTACTTCTCATTACTGTAAATTAATGAGATATTTTAAAATTAAGCATAGTCACATTCCAGGCTGAGGATCATTTTATATATACTATGCTTAGAAATAAATTAGTGTCTTGATCAGTGTTCCAATTTTTTTTTTTTTGTGGGACCAACCCTCTGGAATTAACGCCCTCAAATGATTTCCTACAGTAATGGGTATGATGTGTCCTGTCCTTGGACACCTAGTTTTAGGGTTGATGAAAAACTGCCCTCATATTCATGACACATTTAAACAATGAAACATTTTTATTGCTCTTCTGTAATAGTTAAGCATGTTATACTTTAAGATACTAAACTATTTCAGGAAGATACCTTCATTTGAAAAATCCATGTCTTCCAAAAAAAAAAAAACCCAACAATATGCCAATGGATCTCCCTTTTCTCTCTCTCTCTATTCTTTCTTATTTCCAGGAATGCATCTATAACCATTCTGTAGTCAAAATTTGCATATATTTCCTTTCTTTATTTTTATCCTGAGCTTTAATTCTGTACCTCCAACTGCTTTCTTGACATCTCCACTTGGATATTCCACAAGTTTCACAACTGTGACTGGTCAAAACAGAAACACTTATCTTTCTATTGATGCCTACCCTAACTTTTATTTTAATTCCCCTATTTTAGTTAAGAGTTGCCACCATTCTTCCAGTCACCAAGGTTTGCTATGTGTGAGAGGTTTTCAACTATCCATTTTCAATCATAGCACATTCTACCCCCTCCATCTACTTGATAGTTGTTCAGTCAGTTTTTTGGTCCTTTCTGACTCTTCCTGACCCTATTTAGGTTTTCCTTGGCAAAAATACTGGAGTCAGTTGCCATTTTCTTCTCTAGCTCATTTTGTAGATGAGGAAACTGAGGCAAACAGGGTTAAGTGACTTGCCCAGGGTCACATAGCTAGTAAGTGTCTGAGATCAGATTTGAACTCAGGTAGATGAATCTTCCTGACTCCAGGTCCAGCATTCTATTTACTGTGCCACTTAGCTGCCACACTAGGTAGTTAACCCCTGTCAATTCTACTTTCTCAAAATCTCTAATATATGTCATCCCCTATCCAGTCGTACCAAACTATCTTTGTTCAGGAACACATCATCTCTTGTCTAGGATATTAAAATACCCTCCTATTGGTCTTCTTGACTTCAGACTCTCATCCTTTCCAGTCCATCTCCCACACAGCCACAACATTAATATTCTTAAAGTATGGGTGTAGCCATAGTCCTCTCCTGCTCAAGAAGCATCAGTAATTCACCCTATTGCCTCTAGGATGAAATTCAAATTCTGGCACTGAAAGACCTCCATTATCTGGCTCAATCTGGTTTTACCAGGCTGATTAAACATCATTCCCCCTCATGTTGTTTATGTTCTAGCCATAGTAGCTACTTTTTTTGCTCAGTCGTGGTATTTGAGCTCTTGTTTTCATGGCTTTTCTTTGGTTATATTTCTCATACTTCAAATGTTCTTCCTCATCTTCAAGTCTCAGCTAATGTGACACATTGTTCAAGAATCCCTTCCTAATGCACCTAGTTTATAATGCCTCTTCTCCATTTCTGCCTTCACTTTGTATTTATTTTGTGTATATGTTGTACTCACTTAATGTGAACATGTTATATTGCCCCAGTAGAAGCCAAGTTCCTTGATGGCAGGAACTGTCTCTCTTTTGAATTTGTATTCCCAGTGTCTGGCACATATTGACTGCTTTTGATTTAATTTATTGATTGATCTATGACCTCACTGATATGTATATTCTCTATAAAAAGACAGGTTGTAACCTCTCATCCTGTGCAAATCAAGCACGTGGCCTTTCATAAATCGTCAAAAGGAGGGACCTCTAGAATGCCAAGGATCTTCCTTTAGTTCTCTTTATATTTCATGGATACCGCTGAAACAGTCTATAAGGAAGGTTTAACTCTTCTCCTTTATGTCTTTTTATGTATTCTTATTTTTTCCAATTAAATAAATCTAGTGTGTGTGTGTGTGTTTGTGTGTGTGTGTGTGTGTGTGTGTGTGTGTGTGTGTGTGTGTTTCTCATCCTGTCCAGGTTTGGGGACCATGATATTCTACGACCAAGCAGAAATCATTACTGGGAGAATCTTATTTAAAATGGACTTTCAGGGAACATGTGATAAATTTTCACCATGACAAAATATATTCTACTAATGATTTATAGGAAATTTTGCCAAGTTGCCCCTTTATAGGAAGTCAGTAAATGTTCAATGAATATATGGGACTGATTTAGATTATTTTGAATAGATCTGATGCCAGATGGGATACAACACAGGGAGGTCTGCCAATGATTTCAGTCTCAAAGTTTTCTAAGTAAGAAAGATGGCTACTTTTTTTCTTTGTAAGATGTCAAACCATAAATTAACAGTTGCATTAGCTGAGTGCACACACTTTGCAAAAAAATGCCCAAGTTACTTACTTTGAAATCTCTTTATTGGTGGAACTACCTCAGTCACCTCTGAAGACACTCTAAACACATGTGTCCTGTGGGCCTTTCTGGTGAAATCATATCCCAGTACAAGAACCCCAGCTATCAGTGTATGTCAGTAATCCTCACAGCAGAGCAACAGGATGCTATTTGTTGCTATCTAAAAAGGCTAGGCTAGGGGCATACCTCCAGAACATCACTGGTAACATGTTGGGTGGAAATGGATAGCACTGCCACCTAACGTACTAACTCCCAGAGTCTCTGCTGCCTGATGTGTAGAAAATGAGGAAGCCTTAGAAGCAGATAAATACGAAATATATGTTCTGGAGATTGCTTGTTTGTGCATGTATGATTTAATTTTTTAGCTTTTTTTAATTAACAGAAATCTATTTTCTCTACTCTTCCATCTTTTCTTGTCTGCTGGTTCCCCAGTTTTTTTGATGCCTGCAATAGCCTAAGTCTCTCATACTTAAAACACATCCATTTGACCCTACCATTTGCTCAACATATCTTCTTATATCTCTCTTACCTTTCACAGGCAAATTTCTAAAAAAAAAAGTGATCACTCTCCTTGCTTATATTTTCTCTACTCTCATTCACTTCTCAACTTCTTGTAACTCACTTTCCACTCAGTTTTCAACTTGCAACCTCACCACTTCATTGCGAACATTCTCTTGAAGATGAATAATAATTTCTTCAATACTATATCCTCTGGTCTGTTCTTCACTTTGGTTAGTATGTATTATACTTGTCTCACTTTTTTTTTTAAAACATTTGATTTCTTGGATATGCTTTCCCCTCAATCTTGCATGGCATTGTTCTTTCCTGGTCCTTCAATCTTTTTACCTTTCCTCAGTGTCTCTCTAAATAAGGCTTCCCCTTAATATATTTTTTCCCTCTATATGAGTCAGTCAACAAGCCTTTATTAGGTACTTAATAAATCCAAACACTCTGCAAAGCCCTTGGGACACAAAAAAAGAGGCAAAAACATAGTTATTGTCCTCTAGGAGCTCACATTCTAATGGAACAGATGACATGTAATTAACTATATACATATGAGACAGATATAGTGTTAATGGAAGGTACATGGAGAAATATAATAATTTATATTTCTGGAAATAGCTTCTCCCCCTCATACTTCTGTATTGGTTCCATAGGAAAATCACAGCTGGGCAATTAGGACTGCTAAGTGTATATACTTATAGATTCTAGCTTCCAATGAGCTCTCAGGTGTATTTCAGACCTGTTTGAAATATAAATGAAACACATTGGTCTGGTTAGTGTCTTATTCTTCCATGACTGACTGGAAAGGCCCTTGTGAGCTCTGGAGATCTCTATTTGTACTCCTACCTGCTCTGCAAAATTTTCTGCTTATAACCCTCATCTTAGAAAACAGCAGTAGAAAGCAGTCTTGGAGTCATTACAAATGTTGAATGATTGACTAGGGGCAAGGAAATCAGGGAATATGCCTATGTGGTCTCTTGCTTTGAATAGTAAAGCATATTTCATCTGACTAGAAACAAGTGCCTTGAGTGTTGGCTGGGCATGGAGATGTATAAATGCTTTATACTACATAGTTGATTTGAAACAGTGGCTTTTCAAATTATTCCCAGTTGTACTAGGGACCAAGGGAAAGATTGTGACTTTGGTATAAATGGCTAACTGCTAATGGGGAGTTTGGAAGGATTTGATGTATTTGATATGAAAATATCTGTCATTTTTATAAAGCTAATATGCTATATATCTTGCCTGCTCTGGGCTGTTTATAACTCTACTGGGGATGTGAGAATAGGTTCTGCCAAGTTTAGAACCTATTCAACATTTTCTGGGTTAGAGACTCTGGCAAAATGCATAAGAGAATTTTCTTTTTTTTTCCTTTTGGCAAGCAAGACTTCCCATTTTCAGTGTGGAAAAAAAAAAGATCCTTCATAGAAAAGAAATAAAAGACACTATATATCAGCCAGTCCCTACATCATACTATTTAATGATTTAAGTGTAAATCAGTTGGGAACATTATATTCCCCTTAAAATACAGATGGTTTTTTAAATTAAAGGAACATGGGTTTGGCAAAATGCTTTAAAGGGGGTTATCAAACCAAAAGACATTTGAAAGCTGAGCCTGAGCACTCCCTAAACTGACTACTTATCTCAGATTCAGTCATAATAACCCCTAACAGCATTTTGGCACATCTGATTGGTATGAAAGAGAAGGCAAAGCAGAGAGAAAGAAAGGCATGGAACAATGGAACAGAAGAGGGAGGAGAAGTCCAAATCCCAAAAGAGACTTAGTTCAGTTTAATTTTGACAGGAATTTGAGGTCCATTTTCATTTTGCCCAAATCAGCAATGATATCATGCGGCTATCCCTGCATTGGGCTAACAAACATGGAACTATACCACCATCACCATTATCATGGGAGCCTCCTCCTACAGGTTTCTCATGAATCTACCATAAGGTTTAGAGTGTCTGGCAAAAAGACAGCAGGTGAATGAATATGACCCTTTGAAAATAACATGATAAAATTAAGATAAAACAAAACAAAACAAAAACACTAGATTTTGAGTCAGTGGGCTTGTGTTACTAGCTATCTGATTTTGGGCAAGGCATGTCCATCTCAAGTATTTAATTTCTTCATCTATAAAATGAGGGGGGTGGCATGGATAATCTCTTCCAACTCTAAATCCTATGGTGGGTCAATTAACCTGGAGACTGCTCTGGATTCTGTCTAGGTCTGGAAGTAGCCCTATAATTTCTTCTCTGATGTCTGGTTACAGATCTAGCTAGAAGCCAGTTTTTTGGACCATCATCCCTATATCTACTGTAAAAAATATTTCCTTTTCAAGGAAGGAATTTTGGGGAAGTGGTTTGCCTGGCCAAATTATAGCCTTATTTTTCTCAGATACTATGCAAGCCATAAGATCCTGAGTACATGGCAAATGTGGACTTCTGCTACCTAGGTGTAAGAGATAAGAAATGTTTATACAAAAGAGAAAGATATAGGATAGCATTTTACCAATAACTTTATGTATGACCTTAGACCAGTCACTGAGACATTGGCTCTTTTTGATGAGTCCCTCTGTAAAATGCAGTTTGACTAGATGATTTCAAGACCCAAAGAATCCTGGATTTGGGATAAGAGTAACAGAATTTAAACACCAGCTCTGCCATCTACTTTTTACCTACACGATCTCAGAAAAATAATTTCTCCCTGGAAAACAATATCATCATTTGTAAATTGTTAATTTAAAATTACAAATTTCTAAATTGCTACAGGGGGTATATTGAAAATACTTGGGGCTTTCCTCTCTTTGTCATTGCATTCATTGCAAGGACACCAGTAGAGAGTGCAGCCTATGCATCATTGTCCCGCATTCTTTTTACCTGTCTGCTCAAACATTAGCTGATAGTATCCTTGGTTGGGTTCTTCACAATTTTATTTTCTATTTTATTATTATAGGGTCATAATTTTAGAGATGAAAGAGGGCTAAGGGACCATTTAGTCAAATCTCCTGAGGCTTAAAGTGATTATCTGACTTGCTCAAGATCAAAAGTAGAAAAGGCAGAATTTAAATTCAGTCCTTCTGACTCCAAACTCAGCGTTGCTTCCACTGAATCATGCTACCTCTCTGACCCAATGTGTCTTCCTAAAACAAAGAACCATGTTTTAATACCAATTTTTTTCTATTATTTTTGTATGGCAAGAAGTCATGGGTCCTTTCTCTAAAGAATTCAAGATTAACCAACTCCAAGGAATACAGAGAAGCAGACCACAATGTATGCATGTGTGTACATGAATCCTATTGTGTGGTAGGAATAAGAGTTATAAATAGATCAGATTTTGTAATGATTTTCCCATCATAGTGATTTAATCTTCTTTATTTTATCTTTGTCTTGGGCCTTGAAGCACCATAAAGTACATATATATGTGTATATATAATACACACATATATATATATTTACATACACATACATACATATACATATGTATATGAATGTATGTATGTATATATATGTATATATATAAATACATTCAAATATTTTAAAAGAGCTATGATTTCATCAGAATGAGAACTCTCTACACTGACATAAATCTTGAATTGCTATGAGTCAAAAAAAGACCTTCTCTTGGCCCAAAACTCTAATGCAAAGACTTTGAATGGTCTTGAGGAAAAGGCGCATCATCATACTCAGAACACATACTTAAAGCCTTTTGCTCTTTGATGGGGCCTGTCTGAACATGTGCTTCACCACAATAACATCTGAGAACCCAATATCATCTCCATACCCTATTGAAACATTGCAGAAGTATTGTCAGTGGAAAATTAAGATCTGCCAGATGCATTACCTGAGTTTGGGTTACTTTGCTTTGTGTTGAAGGAAGTCACTATGATGGCAAAAACAGGAATGTGAGGAAGAATATGTGATATCCATATAACATGTAAAAGTCTACAAAATGCTCTACTTGCATCAATAATAGCAAATGACATTTTTATAGTGCTTTAACTTTTATCAAGCACATTACACATATCATTTCATTTGAATTTTATAATAACACTGTGAGGTAGATATTGCATGTGTTATTATCCCCCATTTTACAGCTAGAAGAACTCAGGCTCATCAAGGATATTCTTTTCCTTCCTTCCTTCCTTCCTTCCTTCCTTCCTTCCTTCCTTCCTTCCTTCCTTCCTTCCTTCCTTCCTTCCTTCCTTCCTTCCTTCCTTCCTTCTCTCCATCTCTCCTTTCTTCCTTCTTTCCCTCACTTTCACTCTCCTTTCTTCCTTCAAAATTGCTTCATAAAATAGTTGCACTATTACACAGCTCCACCAACAATACACTGTTGGATATATCTTCTCATAACTCCATTAATGTTGATTATTCCAATGTTTTATCACCTTTGCTAATTTTCAGAGTTTGAAGTGAAACTATAGGGACATTTTTATTTGAATTTCTCTTATTTTTGATTTGGAGCATTCTTTAATATGGCTGCTCATAGCTAATTATTCTTTTGAAAGAATCATTTATTCTGTTCATATTCTTGGACTACTTATCTATTAGAGAAAAGGTTTTGTGTATACACACATATACATAAATATATTAATTGTTTAAATATCACAAATATAAAACTCTGATCAGAGAAATTTGATATTTTAGGTGTTATTTTTTATTCTTAATAGAAGGTCTTTTATACTTACCTCTATCCTTTTTTTGTTGTTTAAGAATTTGTCTCTTACGCATAATTACCTAAGTGTATATGATCTGAGTCTCTTCTGTTTTTTATAATATGATCTTAAATATTATAATTATGTATCCATTTATACTTTATTATTAAAATTTATTTTAAGCTTTGACCCAGGAATACCGATACCAATAGGTCTATAATCCAAAGAGATAAAAAATAGAAAGGACTTATATGTGCAAAAATATTTATAGCAGCTTTTTTTTGTGGTGGCAAAAAGTTGAATATTGATGGGATGCCCACCAATTGGGGAATGGCTGAACAAATTATGGCATATGATTGTGATGGAATACTTTTGTACTGTAAGAAATAATGAGCAGGATGCTTTCAGAAAAAAACTGGAGAGACTCATATGAATTGATGCAAAGTGAAGTGAATAAAACCAGGAGAAAGGACATCATATACAGTGACAGCAATATTGTACAAGGACAACTGTGAATAGCTTAGCTCTTCTCAGCAATACAAGATCCAAGAGTTCCAAAGACATGATGAAAAATATTATCCACATCCACAGAAATAACTGGAATCTAAATGCAGATTGAATCATATTTTTAAAAATATATTTTCTTTCTTTCTTTGGCCTTTTTTTCTTCACAATGTGACTAATATGAAAATATGTTTTGCATAACTTCACATGTATAACTTATATTAAATTACTTACCATCTCAGGGACACAGGAGGGAAGAGAGGGAGAGAGAGAATCTGGAACTCAAAATTAAAAAAAATAATGAATGTTAAAAATTACATATAAATGAAAAATATTAAAAAAGAAAGCATTGAGATTATGTTAGGTGTTAGTCTAAGTCATTTTTCTAGTAGAATACTTTTAAATTTCCTAGTAGGTTTTTTACTAAAAAGAAAGTTCTTTTCTGTTTTATAATTGAATTATTAAGTTATATGATTTCTGATTCTTTGTTGTTTATACTGTGTTATTAATCTAGTTTTATACTTAATCAATATCAGATAAATGCTGCTTTAGAATATAGTCTGAGATCCTCAAGCATTATTCCTACATTGTCTTTAACTCTTTATTTCCATTGACAAGCTAGATATTGTACTCTTCGAAAAGAACTTTGTTATTATTTGAGAATTTGATTACTATAGGGATTAACTATTAATTAAGCTTGGTGGCACGGTTATTAATCTTTTTTTAAATAATCTTTTATTTTCCCCAACTACATGTTAAAACAATTTTAAAACATTTTAAAATCTTATATTGGACCACTGAGTACTAAATATACCTACAGCGACTGAAGTTCTTTGTTTCATTAAAGGAGAATTTTGTAATTAAAATATGCAAGTATTTTGTGGACTTTGATAGATTGATTGATCCTCAGATATTTAATAAAATTTTAAAACATTTTAAATGAAAATTTTCTATTAGTGTTTTTTGAGTTTTATTATTCTGTAAAAATGGCATTGATCTTTGAGAATTTATTTTATAATTTGCAACTTTACTGAGTTATTGTGACTCAGTATCTGCTTGTTCTTTAGTATTTTCTAAGTAAATCATAATATCAACAACAAATTGGGACAACTTTTTCTCATCTTTACCTTTCTTTTTGTCTTTGATTTCTTTTTATTATCTTATTGCTATTGCTAGGATTTCCAGAACTACATCCGGTATTAGTGGAGAGAGTGGACATCCTTGCTTTACTCCTGTATGTATTAGGAAAATTTCATGTTTCCTTATTGCATATGATTCCTTTTGTTTTTAGATAGATTTTTTTTGATGTTTAAAAGGTTCTTGCCTTGCCTGTACTTCCTAAGATTTTTAGTAAAAATGAGTGATGAATTTTGATAAAGATTTTTTTTCTGTACCATTAAAATAAACACGTGGGGAGTTTTTTAAAACTTGACTATATTGACTGCTTTCCTATTGCCATATCATCCTTATAAATCTTAACATCCTCCCATAATTTAACTTGATATTATTTTATTTAATATTGATATTCTTAATGATTTTACTTTATAGTTCTCTTTCTGTATTTTATACTTCCCTGGTTTATGTATTAGGTATTAAGTTTAGGTATTAGGAGTATATTTGTCTCATAAAAGGAATCTGATAGGGAACTTTCTTTCTTGAGAATAATTTGTATAGTATTGGTACTAATTGTTTTTTCAAATTTTATAGAATTCACCTGAGAATACGACAGAATCTGTAGGATCTAATTCTATTTCTTTATTTGATACTGGGTTATTTAAGATTTCTATTTGTCCTTTAGTTTGGATATCTTGTATTTTTGAAGGTATTCCTCTGTTTCTTTTGTATTCTCAGTTTTTTGGTGGATAATTGAAAACATTAAAAAAAATTGTTCTCATAACTCATTTTACTTCTGGCATTGTTGCAATTTGATTTTGATCTTTTGCCATTTTACTGACTTTATTTTCTCCCTGAAAACTGCTTTAGCTGCATCCCAGAAATTTTGGTATCTTGTTTTGTCATTATCATTTACTTCCATAGTACTTTTAATTGTATATATTATTAATTCTTTGATTCATTTATTGTCATTTAGAATTTCATTGTTCAGTCTTCACTTGGGACTGTGGGGTGTGTGTGTGTGTGTGTGTGTGTGTGTGTGTGTGTGCGTGCGTGCATGTGCACAAGTGCACATGTGTGCCTATTCCCTGAAATGATCACAATTTTTATGTCATAGGCTGTATAGGATTTGCTTATTTTTTCTACCTTTTTTATGCTTGTTTGTAATATCTTTGTACACTAATACTTGGCCAATTTTTTATAAAAGTTTGATGTAGTGAATAGAAGTATGATTTTCTTTAATGGTTTGATTTAGAAGGCAACATAAATCTTTAAATTCCAATTTCTCTAGCAATTTGTTCAATTTCATATTTTCCCTTTTGCTTATCCATTTATTAGACTTTTTCAAAACTGAGAGAGGGAAAATAAAGTGCCATTCTTTGATTCCATTTGTAGTTCAGTTATTTTTTTTCTTCATGATTTCAAGTGCTAAGATATTTGGAACATACAATATTAAGGTGGATGTTGGTTTGTTACTTATGTTGCTTTTAGCACAATGTAGTTTCTTCATTTATCACTTTTTATGCTGTGGATATTTCTTCTTGCTTTGTCTCATTTCATGTTTGCAACTCCTGTTTTTTTTTCCTTTTAGATTTATGTGATGCATAGAAAAAAAATTTTTTTCTATCATCTCTTTTTCATTCTGGGTATTTTTTTTGTTTGTTTGTTTCTTAGATGTGTTTCTAGTAAGCAACAGATTATCCAATCTGTTTCAGTTTTCCATTTTATGGATTGTTTAATCCATTCACATTTAAATTCTGAGTTAGGTATATATTTATTTGCTCTCATATTTTCCCCCAATTACGATTCCTCCTTTTTTCCCTCTGTAAACACAATATTTTGTCTTTTCAGTTAATATTGCTTAATCTATTTTAAAGCAATTGTACTTACGCCAGCTCTCCTCCACTCACCCTAAAAACCCTTCCCCTTTGTTACCTCTTTTCTTGGTTTTAGAGTTTCACTTAAGTCATTTCCTTTTTACTTCTTAATTTCATCTAGTTATTTCATTCCTTACTTCACCCTTCATTTAATAGTCCAGTAAATTCCCATTCTTTTCTCCTTCAACTTGTTATATTAAATATTTTTTAAAAACTTATATTCTATGCCTTTTTCTAAAATAGATTTTTCTCATTCTCTTCATTATTTCTTTTGCATATCTGTTTATCTATTTGAAACTTTTATTCTTTGATTCATAACCCTATACTTATTTAGTCCTTCTTTAGTCTCTGTTTTCCTCATGGAATTCAAGTTTTTAAGATAACTCCTTGTGTTTCTTTCTTCTAATATGATTCTGTTATTGCCATGCAGATATTGTCCCCCCTTGCACCCCTTTCTTTTCAGTTGTGCCCCATTCTTAGAAATATCAGTTGCTATAAGTTATGAAGAGAATAGTGTCCCATGATTTGAATTTTCCTATTTGTGTTATGGTGCAGTTTGTTATTAACCTTTGTCCTCCACATGGTAATTTTTTCCCATTTGCCTCCAAATTGCTTCTCTGGGCCCATATCTTCCTACTCTTCTGGATTTGGTTACCTCTAGGAGTCTCTGATTTCCCTTCTCCTGAGGCAGGTTTAGTATCCTCTCTAAATACCAAATTCCTGTATATTGTACCCATTGTTAGGTCCCCAGATCATTTTGTAGAACATCTTTCTTGCTCTATGGGAATGTTTATCAGGAGTACTCCCTGTCACAGCTGAAACAAGAATCTCTCCTTTCTTTTTTCCCTGATTCCCCTCCCTTTGCCTCTCACCCATTCTTCTTTAGATTTCCTTGCTAAGAGACTATAAGATTTAGTTTCCCTTCACTGTTAACTTTTGAAATGAATTATATTTCAAGCTTGGGGTTTAGCTTGTGCAGCCCTACCAAAAGTAGTGTGTAGTGCATCAAAGAGTCTTGACTGAATAAGTGAATGCATAGAGATTAGTTTTATTTGCTGTTAGTTCATTGGATTTTTATATCAGTAACATTATTGATATTATAAATAATGTAGATGAATTTACTTAATCTCTAGCATGTAATTCCCATTTTGAAGAAGTTTGAGCAGTCAGGAGATTCAGAGAAAATAACTTGTCCTCCATCTTGTTGGTCATGTGACCCAGAAATCCTTCTTGCTTCTTTCCTTCTTTTATTCTTTCTTCCCTTTTCACCCTTTCTTTTCTTTCCTCCTTCCTTCCTTTCCTTTCCTTCCTTTCCCTTCATCTTTCCCTTAGTCTTTTTCTTTCTATTTTTCTTCCCTTCCCTTCTCTTCCTTTCCCTTTCCCTTTCTTTTCCCTTCCTTGTTCCTTTCCTTTCCCTTCCCTTCTCTTTCTTTCCTTTCCTTTTCCTTTCTCCCTCCTTCTCTCCCTTGGTTCCTCCCTCCCTCCCTCCTTCCTTCCTTCCTTCTTTCCTTCCTTCCTTCCTTCCTTCCTTCTTTCCTTTCTTCCAAGTTGTCCATGATGCATCATCACCTTATTTCTAGATGTAAAGACATTGAGGGAAATCTGGTTCCCAAGCCACTTTTAATTTTGCTTTTCATTGTGTCAATCATATATAGAACTTCTGGTGGCACAGAAGTGTCAAAGAATTTAAGCTGTTGAAAGGCTTTCATCCTTATTAACAGGAATGTAGCAGTTATAACTAGAAGGCAGGGTTAAGGCTTTTTTTTCCTTCTGAAGGTGAAATTCTTTGAAATTTTGGTTTTTCCATTGCTTTTTTCTTAGAACTCTTTTTCTAGACTTTCTTTGGGCACCCCTTCTTCATCATGGCCAACTATCTGGCATTAGAGCTGAGGTTTCTAGAGAGTACAACTTGAAGTCCATTTATATTCTGGCAAAGCAAAATTGCCTTAAGTTTCTATTAACTTTCACAATTGCTGTTTAATTTATTTTCTGGAAGTCTTTTTTTTTTTGTGGGAGGCTTCTTTGAAGACTGTGGAAATTATGAACCTAACATTTCCTTTTTAATCCATTTCTCCTTTTTTTTCTCCTCTTTTTTTTTTAAATTTCACTCCTTTCAGTTAATCATATTTAACATGCCCTTAATTTCAGGTATATTACAGTGGGATCCCTTGAAAAGTAAAATTATCTTACATTTAATCATGTTTAATGCTTGGGGAAATGTTTATGTTTTTATTAGAAACAGATTTCCCCATGCAAAAAAATTCATCTGGTATTTGTTTTGGTGGTAAATTTTACCGCATTAGTCAATATCTGTTTTAAAATTTTGCATTCAGTAAATATGTACCTGTGTTTTCAAGGAGTAATCCCTACACATATGAACATATACATGGCCATGTATGTGTTCATGTGAATGTGTGAGCCTTTGTGTCTGTTTTATAGTGTATTTCTGTGTTTGCATGTATGTTTCATTTGAATGAATTGACAAAAATGTGATATAGCTATAATCTGAAAATCACAGGGTTAACAGACTCTCATTTTGTGGCAGAACTCCACTAATTAGTCAAACTGGCCTGGTGGCTATTTCCTAAATCCAAAATTCTATCTCCACCATCATGTTTTGGCACAGGTGGTTCCTACAATACTTGTAATTCACTTGTTCCTTAACTCACCCCTGTAGAATCCATAGTGTCTTTCAAAGCTCAGCTTAGGTGCCATGTCCTATATGAGAGCTTTTCTGATCACTCTGTTAATGCTCTTATTCTAGAAATTACTATAGGATTACAGGATCATGGATTTTGAACTGGTAGGGATTCAAAGGCTATTTGGTCCAAACCTTATATTTTATAGTTGAGGAAACTGAGGCCCAGAAATATAAAAAAATGAACAAACAAACAAACAAAACTTATCCAAGGTCACACAGGTTTACTCATCTTAAGCAGAATTTAAAACCAGTCTCCTGGCTCTAGAGCCCATGCTCCTTCTATTTTACCACAGTACTTTATTTCAATAAAATTGTATATATGTTGCATTTACCTCCATTTGCATGCATCTCTAAGCAGATTGTCAACTTCTGGAGGGCAGGGACTATTTATTTATTATTTTTTTCCCAGATTATCTTTGTATCTGTAGCACCTAGCATTGTGCCTTATTTATAGTAGGTGCTGGTGTTTGTTGAATTAGATTTGGTAATAGCAGACAGTTCAAACCCTAAAACATGAGAGAGAGAAAAAAAAGAGAGAGAGAAAGAGAGAGGAAGAGATGCATATTTAGACAGTTACAGATATGTACTTAGAGACAGAGGTGTAGATGTAGTTAAAACATAGATAGATAGATAGATAGATAGATAGATAGATAGATAGATAGATA